>NC_052624.1:67312481-67584981 GCF_016161935.1 Mauremys reevesii | reverse complement strand
ACTGCATCAGTAAACAATATGTTAAAAAGCAACTACACTCCTCACATAGCAAAAATAGCTGAAGTGAAACTCAAAAGAGGAGACTACAGAGTCATTCAACATCTTAATGTGCTTCTATGACTTGTTCATTTCTATTACTTTGTATTTATTGTGTATTTCTGCCTTGTAAATGTTTGAGATATTTTCAAGTATGAAGTTAAAGGAAGCACTGTCATTTGCACCGATATAATTCACCCTGACTCGTATATTAGTTAATTCCAGGCAATTCGTCGGACCCAGCAAAAGGAAAAGGCCAATATTTACAAATACAATATACACAATAAGTAAACTCTTTTTTATAATAACAATAATAACAATATATTTTAACCTCTGTGAGCACCACTCAACATTATTTGCTTCCCATATTGCTGCCTATGGATGCCCATTCTCCACCATTCAGTGCTGCCCTATAGTCCTAATGCTGCTGCTTTTTTCTGAAAGGGTCAGTTCAATTGTTTGATTCCTTTGAACTTTGGCTGATATTAAGTGTTTAGAGAGGTGGATGAATGGTGACAATAGCATAACACCCCTTTCCTGAAGAAATGACTTTTTCAAGGTCAGTTCCAGAAGCATGAGTTTGAAACGCTGAAAGTGTGAATACGGATTATAGGTTAAGACTTGATTCTTGACCTACAGGCTTTTTGTGCTTCCTAATTTTGAAAGACATTTTAAAGTCTCTCTTGGAGGATATTTCTTGTTTGTAGAACCTTTTATCTGAAAAAGCATTTGATGTCACTTTTGCTTCAGAGAAATCACTTTCTGAGTTTGAAAGTGAGAAGAAGAGGCCTCTGTTGGATAGCTTTGTTGCTGTGTCTTTGTGAGTAAGGAACTTTCAAACACTAACTGCTCATATTTATAAATCCTGTCTGCTAGACAAGGCTGTTAGGTATTTTTTGAGTAGCCCTTATGATGTGAAATTCTATCTGACACTTGCCCATAGAATACTAGCACCCAGCAGTGCTGTTAAAGTTAGAGGTCCATTAGCATTGCTATGAAAAACCCAGTCTTTCATTTGTATCAAGATTTTTGTTACTTGCTGATTCTGACTCATTCACAAATACTATATACCCTTAAAACAGTATTTTGGTATTTCTGGTTCCAGTCCTCAATAAACTAGGAAGTTTAGAAATACAAGTTGCAACCCCTCAGCTCCAAACAAAACAAAACAAAACAAAAAAACACCTAAAAATATTCCACTTCCATACCTTTCAACCTGCCAAGGTCCAAATGTAGGATACAGTGTGTAACAAACAACCCAAAAAGAGGGAAGCAAAATATTATCCATGCAGGAAATTTAAATGCTGTAGGCTTCATTCCTTTTGTAAATGGCTCTCTCTATACCCTTGCTTTCATGATTCTCTATTTTAATGTAAATTTTCAACAATAAAAGTGATGGAGCACCAAATGTATGTGAGATGTAGAGACAAGGCAGGTGAGGTAATATCTTTTATTGGACAAACTTCTGCTGGTGGAAGAGACAAGCTTTCAAGCTACACAGAGCTCTTCTTCAGGTCTGGGCAAGGTGCTCAGAGTAACAACATAGCTACAACAACAGCAGAAACAATGGAAGATATTGAATTTTGCTGAACGAAATGGAAACTCAACAGCATGTGAGATATAGGTCACCTGGGGCTAAAAGGAGAGACAGTTGAGAGGTATGCCCCACTCAGTTCAGTCTGAGTTTAGGGTGTTGCTTTGAATCAGTTTTTATTTTAATTAGAACCTGTTAATATGATATAAATAATGAAATTACCTTTTTGTAGCTGTCAGTGTCATCTTCCCAATCCTGACTTATTTCCTAAGGGCCAATTTGTGAATCATTTACTCACGTAGATGAGCAGTTACTCATCTGAATGATCTCATTGACTCCAATACTCATGGAAGCCAACTGGTGTTTGCCTGAATAAAGAAGGGGGAAATCTGAGTAAGAGCTTCAGGATCTGGCCCTATCAAATTACTTTAACATTAAACTCCTTGGGAGAGGGAAAACGTCTGTGCCATTCACACCTATGATGAGGTATAAATTGTTAATAATACTAACGACATGATTACTTCCAAAGAAGGCAATTTAGGGCCTGATCCAAAGTCTGCTGAAGTTAATGGGAATCTTTAGACTGATTTCAATGAATTTGGATCGGAGCCATAAAGAAGGAATGACCTAGAGAATCTAGCAGTTTACAAGATGAACTATTGCTAGTAGTTGTAATATCAGTCTTCAGTATTTCATCACTCTGCACTGAGATAGGCTATCATTTATTATTCTGTGGGAGAAAAACCTTTATACATAAACTCTGGGAATATGTCTGATTAAAATCAATGTATTTAAAACATATTTGTAATAATTAATAAAAAAATTACAAACCAGTAAGAGAAGAGAACTCAGCTGCTAAAACATTTCTTCTACTATTAATTTTATTACTGTTGAATTCTTGCCAACCAGGAAACACCTAAAGGCTCATGTTTCACACCCACTACTGGAGAGGTGAAAAGGTAAAACATTCAACCTTAACAAATATTCACAGAGCAATGTCAAGCGGAAACAAGTTTAGCACCTAGCTCCTACTGGCTCAGCCACATGAAAACAACTCCTTTTAAAAACTTACTTGGTACACCAACTTCTGATAAAGTGTAAGAATTCTGGCTTGAGTCTTGCCTGTCCCAATATACAGGACACATATCCAATAAATGCAGCTGCCACATTAAGGTCTCCGCTAACTGGAATCCCTCTGTCTGCCTACCTGCTGGAAAACAAGACATGACTGAATTTTATTTAAAGAAACAGTTGACCAAATATCCGCATTTTAATCATTAGGGGTAAAACTGTAATTTTCTAAAAAAAACAAAAAACTGTTGGAATAGAATAACAGTAAACCTTTCACAAAGCAAACCCTTTAATTAAGAATTATAAACATGTTCTGTAGGTCACAAATGCTATCCACCGATTATCGTACTGACTGGACTTCTAAAAAGTGAATAATTCTGAGAATACTTGTCCAGAAAAGTTTGCTGTTTCTTTGCTACAGATCACCATGGTCTGACACTAGCAGAAGATTCAGATTGTAAAGACAAAGCCATCCTGACATTGCTCATGTTAATGTGTTCTCATGTGTCTGCCAGGGACTAAACGTAGTTTTTTACCAGACCTTCCTCCTGCCAATTATCTCTCTTGATCATTCTGTGTGTGCTGATGACTAGTAAAGGTGGCTACAACTATAACCACCAAGGCTTAATTAACCAAAGAAATTGTCGAAATATTCCACTGCCATGCACTAATGCAGTTAAAAGTACCAGCATCACACTCTGTGCAGCTAATACCACACAATGCTCCTGGCCAACTCTCTGGCACAGAAGCAAGTAGATAAACCTTGAAAGGATATGGTCATATATTGAATCCTGATTGAAGTGGCTTTGAAAGAAAAAGGGTTAAAACATCCAAAAATTTCCTGTAGCGCCAGCCTAACTCTTCCTTACCCCAAAAACTTTTCCAACACTCTTCCTAACAGAATCAAAGGACCAGTGAATGGTCATGCTCTTTAGAATGTTATCCTATTTACACTCATCCAAGCAAAGAACAGAATCAATACCATGACCAATCAGTAAGGTGACCAATCACACAATGATTAACACAATTCTTGAGCAATCTGTAGGCTGCAATTTGTTTGCAGAAAACATTTACTGAATTACTTTGAATTATGAACAAATTAATAAAAATGAAATCTATTCACAAATAATTCATAGAACTTCAAACGGTGAAATTCATTGGACAAACTGCCTCCTGTAAATAGTTCATCCGTTTCTAAAATGTATGTATATACATTGTGCCTATTATTTATATACGTGTGTATACATTATGTGTATATATACACACACACATCACGCAGAAAGACGGAGTCTAATTGCTCTATTGTCTTCCACCTTGTGAAGTCTTTTATGTCAGTGCAAAGTGAATGCAAAACACTACACCATCAGAATTCTGCATTCACATTGATGCATTTTGCACACACCATGCACAAGTGTAGCTGACCAGAAATATACTGTTCATACAGTCATCTTACTTTACTATCCATGATTAGATAAGGGATATATTCAAAATTAATTCTTAAACTATAAATAGGAAATGAAACATAAAAAATATCAAACCATGACTTACTATGCTGAAGAGATTTTAGTATTACATATAAGGAGAGTTTATACTTCGTTATAATTTGTTAACACTCTGGACACATCATTTTTCATCATATACTTTGAATGGGAGAAAGATACACTTTATAAGAATCCGCTATGCTTATATTACAGCATCATTCTTGCTTAATAGCCTTCTGGCTAGCCACATGCTTCATAGCAGAAATTATCTGCCAAAATCACTTAATTTTGGAGACATCATGGGACTGCAGGAAAAAGTCCATAATATAGTCTTTCATTTCTTCTTCAATTTCTTTATTTTTCCATCAATCTGAAGGGCTGATTCCTTAATCATGCCCTTGAGAAGCCACACTAAAAAAAAGTAGAAAGTCCGCAGACTGATTCTCAGTCAAATGTTTCAAGCATACTCCGAGGCTCTTGTAAATCTTCTTTAATGCAGAATGGATCATGAAGGTCTCAAAATGTTTAATATAATGTCTCATACTGCCAGCCTTTGGGACCCACAAAACCCATGACTGCAGCCCTCCCCCTAATTATCTGGGACTCTGTAAATGTCAAGGCTAATCTTATTCCTGTGGGGATTTTTTAAGTAAGTTTCTTGCTCTTTTTGTTGCAGAGATATTCTTATTGATGCAAACCAATCACCAGGAAAGTTAAGTCATCATAAATTTTCCTAAATATCCTAGGTTATTCATGGTCTTCCTCCCACAACTCTTAGATTTGTGAAGATCTGTGGCTGTGATCTCTGTTTTAGGTGGGGCCAAGACCATTTAACAGCTAGTGAATGGGTGGTGCCCAGGCTTCAGACAATGACACTAAGGTGACTGCAAGCCCCCACCTGGCTGCTTGTTTGCAGATGAAATTTCTTCACTGCTGAGCAGCTAGTACTGCCCTTGACCACAAGAAGAGGCAGCTCAATAATGTAAAGCAGAATTAATTAATAGACTAAGCAAATGGCAGAGTAAAGGATTTCTCCATTTTAATTCTGGCTCTGGCATTGACTCCCTGTGTCATTGGCCAAGTCACCCAAAATGGAATATTTCCAATAGGCTAATGCCAGGCCTTCCTGTCTACAGGTGCAATTTAGACCAGCAAAACATATTGCCTCATATCTATACCTTTACAAAGATTTGCACATTAATAGTTGTAATTCTAATTACCTGACTTGAACTGACAGGTAGTGAATGATGCAATTACTTACATTTCCATCCATAATTGAATTGCACATGCAAAAATGAGGCAGAAAGTTTTGCAGGTCTAAACTGTGCACACAAAAGAAGACTGCCCTTCTGAAAATGTACCCCCACATGATGGTAGATTGGAGACCTTAAATCTTCACCTTATTAGAAAAATTGTCATTTGAAAATCTTTTTAAAATCTTTACAAATAGTCATGGAACCTACATTAATACCATGAGTCAGTTAAATCTGAGGGCACAGAGAGTGGCCCAAACAATCATCTTGCTGATCCTCCCCAAAATCTTAATGTGATCTCCCACATACTGTTGTGACCACAATGGACATTAGTCAGTTAAGTTTGGGAAGGGCCATCCATATGGCTTTTCTTCATCAACTGGTTTATACACCATGCAGAGGGGAGAAAGGTAAGGAATATTTTTACATAACCTATGATTTTACCCATCTTTCACTCTACACAAACAGGCTTGACAGAATTCAATTTTAATTTATTTTTATAATTTCAACCAATACTATTGATGATTTGTTTTAAACATTTCTTTCTTTCTTATTCGCAGTTATGCAAAATTATGGTTTCTAAGCATTTTTTCCTATTTTTATCAATTTAAATGTTCAGAGTTGTGGGAAACTACAGGAGGGTTAGACTACACAATAGTTATTTAATTATAGTAGATGTTGAGATTCAAAATGTTAAAGTTTAAAATTTAAAACACAAATTGTTAACATCACATGTTAAAATACATCATGTAAATATCTTTAAAACAAACTCTAAGTTTTCAAGCAGCATTTAAATTTTCCTATCTGTGCATTGCTATTATTAATGATGGAAATATTTTATCTATTCAGGGGACACCATCATAGGACCTAATCACATCAGCCACACTATCAGAGGCTCGTTCACCTGTACATCTACCAATGTGATATATGCCATCATGTGCCAGCAATGCCCATCTGCCATGTACATTGGCTAAACCAGACAGTCTCTACACAAAAGAATAAATAGACACAAATCAGACGTCAAGAATTATAACATTCAAAAACCAGTTGGAGAACACTTCAACCTCCCTGGTCACTCAATTACAGACCTCAAAGTCGCAATACTCCAACAAAATAACTTCAAAAACAGACTCCCAACGAGAAACTGCAGAATTGGAATTAATTTGCAAACTGGACACCATTAAATTAGGCTTGAATAAAAACTGGGAGTGGATGGGTCATTACACAAAGTAAAAGCTATTTCCCCATGCTATTTTTCCCCTACTGTTACTCACACCTTCTTGTCAACTGTTGGAAATGGGACATCCTGATTATCACTACAAAAGTTTTTTTTTCTCCTGCTGATAATAGCCCACCTTAGCTTATTACTCTCGTTATAGTTAATATGGCAACACCCATTTTTTCATGTCCTCTGTGTATATATATCTTCCTCCTGTATTTTCCACTGCATGCATCCGATGAAGTGGGTTTTAGCTTATGCTCAAATAAATTTGTTAGTCTCTAAGGTGCCACAAGTACTCCTTGTTCTTTTTGCTGATACAGACTAACACGGCTACCACTCTGAAAAGGATTCTTTGTACCACCTCAGAACACCAGTCTAACCCAACCAGTATGTTGTGGCCAATCTCTTTGTTGGATTGTGACCATAACCAGGTGATTCAGATCACTCTGTAACAGTAAGCTATCCTCTTCATTATTTACTACCCCACCAATCTTTGTGTCACCTGCACACTTTTCCAACAAAGTTTTTAGATCACTGTTTAAAAGATTAATAAAAATATTAAATAGTTTTGGACCAAGAACTGATGCCTGGGGAACCCTGCTAGAAGCTGCCCCACTGATTGATACCTCTCCATTGACAGCTACATTTTGAGATCTGTCCGTAAGCCAGTTTTAAAGCCATCCAATGTGTGCCTTATTAATTCCATACAACACACATTCTTAAATCAAAATATCATGTTGTCAAATGCTTCAGAGAAAACCAAATATACTATACCAACACGGTTACCTTTATCAATCAGGCCTGTAATCCTGTAAAAAAAAAAAACACAATCGTTTTTGGGTATGACTACACTACAAAATTAGGTTGATTTTATAGAAGTTGATTTTTAGAAATCGATGTTATGCAGTCGATTGCATATGTCCACACTAAACGCATTAAGTCGGAGGAGTGCGTCCTCACTACCGTGGCTAGCATCGACTTACTGACTTACGGAGCGGTGCACTGTGGGTAGATAGATATCCCACAGTTCCCGCAGTCTCTGCAGCCCATTGGAATTCTGGGTTAAGCTCACAATGTCTGAGGGGGCAAAAACATTGTCGCAGGTGGTTTTGGGTACATGTCATCAGTCACCCCTCCCTCCGTGAAAGCAACAGCAGACAATCATTTCGCACCAGACACCAGGGCAATTAGAAGAGCACAGGAAGGCACGCTGTGCATCAGAAAGGCTTTGAAAACCAGTTTCATGACTAGCCAGGCTTCAGTGTGACAGTTGTGTGTATTTCTCCATGATGCAAATCCACCCCTTTTTTTATTTTTATTCTCTGTAAGCCAACCACCCTCCCACCTTCGAAATAAAGTAACTATTGTATTGAAACCATGCATTCTTTCTTTATTAATTAAAAAAATGAAATAATGCAGAAAGTAGCCTGGGTGGGGTGGGGGAGGAGAGAAGGACAAGGCCACACTGGTTATTGTAGCCACACTAAAAATCAAATTGTTTGAATGACAGCCTTCTGTTGCTTGGGCCATCCTCTGCAGTGGAGTGGCTGGGTGCCCGGAGCCTCCCCCCAAATGCCCAGCGTTCTTGGGCATCTGGGTGAGGAGGCTATGGAACATGGAGAGGAGGGGAAGCAGTTATACAGTGGATGCAGTGCAGGTCTGTGCTCTTGTTGGCTTTCCTGCAGCTCCAACAGATGCTTGATCATGTCCGTTTGCTCCCACATTAGCCTCAGCATCATGTCCTGCCTCTGCTCTTCGTGCTCACTTAATTCTTTCCTAGTCTCTGCCACTGAATGCCTCCATGCATTAAGCTGTGCCCTATCAGTGTGGGAGGACTGCATGAGCTCAGACATCAAGACATCGTGAGTGCATTTTTTTCGCCTTCTAATCTGCGATAAACTCAGGGATGGAGATGATAGGGCGAGCGTAGAAACATTCTACGCTCTATGATTCTGGGGGTACTGCATGGTCACCTGTGTTCCTGAGTTCGCCACACTGACCAAACAGGAAAGTAAATTCAAAAGTTCCTGGGGCTTTTCCTGTGTACTAGTGCATCAGAGTTCAAAGTGCTGTCTAGAGTGGTCACAATGGAGCACTCTGAGATAGCTCCCAGAGGCCAATACCGTCGATTTGCGTCCGCACTACCCCAAACTTGACCCAGCAAAGTTGATTTTAGCACTACTCCTCTTGCCAGGGAGGAGTATAGAAGTCAATTTTAAGAGCCCTTTAGGTCAACGGAATGGGGTTGGTTGTGTGGATGCATTCATTTTTAAATTGACATAACGTGGCTAAATTTGACCTAACCCTGTAGTGTAGACCAGGCCTTTTTTTGACCTGATCTACCTTTCATGAAACCATGCGAGTGGAATTAATTATATTTTTCTCTTTTATTTTTTCTTTTATTATTTTTATTTAATTGTTAGCTAAAACACAGCTACAGTCCCAAATTAAGCATTCCAGTATTTCATCGGGGGTGATAGCAGGCTAATCAGCCTATAGTTCTCTTTTTACCCGTTTGAAATATTGGAACTATGTTGGCAGTCCTCCTGTCCACTGGAATTTCTACAGTTTTCTAAGTTTTATTAAAAATTATCTTTATTGGGTAAGAGAGCTCCTCAGCTCGATTCTTTAAGACTGTAAGGTGTAAGTTGTCTGGCATATTGACTTGAAAATGTTTAACTTTAGCAAATGCTGCCTCACATCCTCATTTATTACAGATGATAAACTTTCTATTCCAACCACAATATCATATGGAATAGCCTCTTGTGTTTTGTTCCAAAATACAGAAAAAATATCTATTGACCATTTTTGCCTTTTATGTATCACTTTTTTATAATTTTATCATCTGCATCTAGCAATAGACCTATCTAATCTAGGTTTTTTCTATATGTTCCTAATATGTTCAAAAACAACATCTTTAACCATATTTGCCACTGATATTGCATTGATTCCTCTGGCTTCCATTATCAGCCAACTACATTTTTTAACTTGGAACTTATATTCATTGCCATTTACTTCCCTTTTTTTCCATCCTTTACATATTGATTTTTAATGTTTTATTGTTGCTTCCACATTTGCTTTTATGTTTGATGACTTCTTGCCCATCATAACTTTTCGTTGTGCATGTGGAATCATGGCTGTTTGGGCATCAAGTAGGATTCTTTGAACAATTCCAAAATTTTATTAACACTCCCCAATTTTAATTTACATTTCCAGTCAGTTATGCTGACAATTGCTTTAAGCTTCGGAAAATGTGCCTCAATGAAGTTCCAAGTATACATATTATTAGTTGGTGCTATACTCTGTTTGCACAAAGTAACTGTAACCAGATTGTGATATTAAGTCAACAATTGACTTTTTTTTGTCGATTAAATAAGGTCAAATATTGAGTTCCCCCGCCCCGCCCCATGTTGACTGTGTTAAGAAATTGAATTAAGAAATTATGATCTATTATTCTTAGAAACTCCAATGAAATTTTGATACTGGCTGCATAAGATGACTAGTAAATGTCTCCCTGGCTGAAGTTACCCCAATAACACAGTTTTATTTCCTACCAGTTATAGGCACATGCTAAGAAGCAGTTCATCCTGTTCACTAGTGGAATTTGGTACTCTGTAACAGATGACAGCCAGTACCCCATCTTTAGTTTTATTAGTTAGAACTTTAACTCATATGCTTTTAAGCTGTGATTCTGAATCGTCTATGACTCTGTAACAGGTAACAATGTCATGCCATAGGGTGGCCAGGCCATATTTGAGTGAGTGGCATTGCGACCCGGTGCGCAGTGTTGCAGCACCACTCAAATATGATGGAGCTGCCACATAGCTAGAGCAGCCTCTGTGTTCACTTCCGATATCTTCTGCTTCCTTTCTCTCACTCAAGGGAAGGAAGGATTTCTGAGAACGTAGCCTAGATACTCCTCTCCTTCAGCTCCCTTCCCACTTCCCTTAAGTCTTCCAGGATCTCTGCAACAGTACCAGATGCAACATCATTGGTGCCAATGTAGATCTCCAGTGTAGAGTCTCTCCTACTGCCCAAACAATCACGCCTTGGAACACACTGATTATAAACTCTGAACCAATACACCCCTCATTTTCCCACTGTCAAATTTTGGAGTAGAGTACATCCACAGCTTGCATGTAGCATAGGAAAATCTCAGCTACACATACAGCTAAACCCCTTAGTAAAAATGTGTGTCAGTGTAAGTACAGAAATAATCTCTGATACAAAAAAGCATGGCTGTGCAAAGGAAAATATCTGTAGCAGTAATAGAGCTTGCCAGTGTTCCGACATGTATTATATTACAGCCTTAGTTACTAACACTATGCAACCATTCTACACAGGTGTAATAGTGAACCTGAGTGCCATTCAGAACTGTGAAGTTTCCTGATACGGTATGTCACCACTACAGAAACAAGTGTGTTAAAAATAGCTTCCTGCTGATCCACTGTGAAGTGATCCTTAGCCTTTTAAATGTTTCATTTCTTAAATGGAGCTGGTTTTTATGGCTGCATTTTGTTCTGCTGTATAGAAGTGGCAGCAAAACATCTTACATTTTTTCTGTACTTCTGACAAGGTAGAGTACAGTTGCTTAATTACATATCCACATATATGTGTCTCTACATCTGTACTAAGGATTGTTAACAGAGGGCCAAATTAGGATGAAAACATCTCTACATGTATCTCATGCTATGTCTGTATGTCTGCCTTCCTACAGCATATGTGTGTGGCACTGCCTTCCACTGAAAATTGTACCAGACCTGCTCAAGACTGTGTGATCATGCTGCCCGCTAATGGTGAAGTCAGTGGGAACTGAGTGTGCTCAGCTCTTCACAGGAGGCATTCAGCACCTCAAAGGACTGGAACCTCGAAGCCTTAGTAGATGGGATAGTAGTTCCAAAGATGGTCCTAAAGTGCACAACAACAATCTCCATTAGGTATTCAAATACCCCAAACTGGGGAGAAGGAGGATTCAGGAAAATTGTGAAACTGGTCTGAACTCACCTAAAAACACATCATTGTCCAGAGCTTGTAGGCAGAAACAAGATACATTCCTGAATCTCAGTGCAGCCAAAGGTAATTGCCAGGACAGATTTTCTGCCTCTGTCCTGGTTTGTGCTGCCTGAGCAGTGCAAAGGAGCTGAAATCTCACTGCAGGCTAAAAATTTCCCCATTGAAGGGGAATTCTCAACTGGTGCATGCACTGCTGGCTCCTACACCAACTACCCTCACCCCAACCTGGTGTAGAGATGAGTTATATGTCGGCGGGGGTAGGAAGAGGGCAGAACTTTCCTACAGTAATCTACAGCTGCTGTGCGGTTCTTCAGAGACCAGTCAGATGTCATAAATTAGAGCAATCTAGAGGGCTCTGCTAGGGCAGCTTGAGAATCATACAGCTGGTTATGGCTCCCTGACACCCTCCTTCTCCACCTTTTGTCTTGAATGGATCTTAGTGCAGGAGGGAATATGATTCACAGAGTTTTTCCTCTATGTGTAATAAAATGTCTCTTTCTGTATATGCAGTAACATCTCAGACCAAAGGAAAGCTATCAACAATCTTCCTTCTATGAATAGCATAATCTTGATCCTCATTCACTACTTTATCCACCAGCTGTTTTAACTGATTAGTCAAAGGCACACTCCTTGTTGACATCAAATGTGTGGCAAAAACAAGTGTATAAATGAATAATTATTTCCAACACTTGCAATGAGATTAAGCGCTTATTGGATTAGGAAAATAACAGGATTTAATGGGGTCATTTATGTCGCAACTCTAGTATAAAGATGTACAGTCCATGCATGCACATCAGATTAATATCTCTATTTCCATGCCTGTACAGCTATAGCCATTTAAATATTTTATCTATTGTGCACTAATAGATTTGTCTCTCTCTCTCTCTTTTTTTTTTTTAACCGTATTACAGATAAGTTTCCTTGTGTGTCTGTGCAATGAACAGCATGTTTACATCATGGAGTCACGCTACTGGCACATTTATTACCTTCATCATTGAAAAGGCACTTTCCGTTATATTTACAGTGACTTATACCTTTCCCAAAAAATGTTGGGCCTCAATTTCTCATGCTTCAGTCCCCTGCTGCTTCCAGCAGCTGCCATTGGCCTGGAGCAGCGAACCGCGGCCAGTGGGAGCCGCGATCAGCCGGACCCACAGATGTGGCAGGTACACACACCGGCCCAGCCCGCCACGGGCATTCCCTACTCAAGCGGCGTCCCAAGTTTGGGAAACACTGGTCTAAAGGAACTGCACTAAGTTTGGTCCGTAAGGCCCTGATCCAACACAGCACATAAATGTGTGCTTAGCTTCAAGTAAAGCTTCAAGCCCATTGAGGTCAACAGGACTATTCACATGCTTAAAGTTAAGCATGTGCTTAACTGCTTCATTGAATTGGAGTCTAAGGAAACATATATATTATGTATGCCTGATTTGTACTGTCTGTGTCTAGTTTGACAATTAGCTCCTCAGAATAAGGTCCATGGTCCTACTCCTCCTGCCACTGATGTCAGTGTTGGTTTGCCAGAGACTGCAGCAGATGCAGAATCTCTCACACCTTCTGATGCTTGTACTGGCTCTCATTAAACAACAGTAATTTGATCAAATACAATTCATTTCAAATATTTCAAGTCTTCCTTTATCTGGACTAATGACGTTTCAGTTCATGAAAGATCAATATCTCGATTAAAATTACCCTGTGTTTTCTGAGAGAAACTAGATGGCACTTGGCAGTCACAAACCACCACCAAACAGGACTGGGGGGGTAATTTTTCCCACCACAGTGCATTTACACTATAGACAAAGAAATTAAGTATTCTGACCATTAGAACACTCTATAAACAATACAAAAATCAAATGGCAACATTGTACTTGTTACACTTACACCAATAGATCTGGGTACAACTATCAGTCTGAGGTGAGCAAGATTTGGCCCTCATGCTCTGCCTAGAGAGGAATTTTATGGCAAGGCAAAGCAAGTGCATGCAGCCATTTTGCGAGTTTTTCCAAACACAGAGAAAACTATTGGTTTTACACTTTAGGACAATTCCTCAGATGTTTTCTGTGTTCTCAGATAACTCAGAATGGTTTGGTATAAAACTTCAAGATGGGTACATACATACGTGAAACAACAAAACATGCATACAGATAGAGATATCCACTGACACACCTTCAGCCTTAGAACTCTCCACAGACCAACCCAATCATTCCCTGTCTTGCACAACTACTTGAATTCCGCCACCATAAAGATAACATCAGCAAGGGACCAGCATATCTGATAAACTCTCTGCTTTCCCTCATCCCCACCCCACATCAACTCCTTTGAAAAATTTCCCACACTTTGGAACTGTGATTTAATCTGAATGTGCTGATTGCTGATCTTTACCCATTTCTTTTTGTTTTTTCTATTTTCTTTTTTCCTTTTCCATATTAAAATCTAAATTAAATATAAAATTAAATGAAAATGCAAAGTATTAAAATTGAAATTTTAATGCACAAAAGTTAGGAAATCTATAGTGGCAGTTCCCACATCAAACACAGCCCTGCCACATTATACACTGATCCCAATTTTAATATGATATACAACAAAACCATATATTGTGTCTGAACATGAAGAGGTGTCTTAAAGTTGCTGTGAATAATAACTTGGGATTACTGACTTTTATGCTTTAAAGTTTCAAACTAAGATATCAAATTAACTTAGTTTTTTTTCATGGTACATAGATATATCATAGAATCATAGGACTGGAAAAGACCTTGAGAGATCTTCTAGTCTAGTCCTGGACTCATGGCAGGACTAAGTATTATCTAGACAATTCCTAACAGGTGTTTGTCTAAAAGCCTCTAGTGATGGAGATTCACAACCTTTCTAGGCAATTTATTCCAGTGCTTAACTACCCTGTTAGTTAGGACGTTTTTCCTAATGTCCGACCGAAACCTCCCTTGCTGCAATTTAAGCCTACTGCTTCATAGCCTATCCTCAGAGGTTAATGAGAACAATTTTTCTCCCTCCTCCTTTTAACATTCTTTTATGGACTTGAAAACTGTTATCATGTCCCCTCTCAGTCTTCACTTCTCAAGACTAAACAAACCCAATTCTTTCAATCTTTCCTAATAGGTCATGTTTTCTAGAACTTTAATAATTTTTTCTTGCTCTCCTCTGGACTTCCTCCAATTTGTCCATATCTTTCCTGAAATGTGGCAACTAGAACTGGACACAATACTCCAGTTGAGGCCTAATCAGCATGGAATAGAGCAGAAGAATTTCTTCTCATGTCTTGCTTACAACACTGCTGCTAATACATCCCAGATTGATGTTTGCTTTTCTTGCAACCATGTTACACTGTTGACTAATATTTAGCTTGTGATCTGCTCTGACCCCCAGATCCCTTTCTGCAGTACTGCATCCTAGGTTTTCCATTTTGTATGTGTGCAGTTGATTGTTCCTTCCTACTTGTACTTTGCATTTGTCCATTTTGAATTTCATCTTATTTACTTCAGACCATTTTTCCAATTTGTCTACATCATTTTAAATGTCAATACTATCCTCCAAAGTACTTGCAACCCATACCATCTTGCAACCCATACCATCTTGGTACGGTCCGCAAACTTTATGAATGCATTCTCTATGCCATTATCTATCATTGATGAAGGTATTAAACAAAACCAGACCCAGGTTCAATCCCTGTAGCACCCCATTTGATATGCCCTTCCAGCTTGACTGTGAGCCACTGATAGCTACTCTCTGGGAATGGTTTTTCCAGAGATGGAATCTCCAATGAGAAATGTTCAATATATGTTTTCAGATATATATATATATAAACAAACTCACACACACACATACATGCTCAAAGATAGATCATCCAGCCATCATGAAAACTTGTGATAAGTTCATTTCATGCTACCTATTTCATTTCTGTGTATGTGTGTAAAATTATACACCCACATCAATATTCAAACTGGAAAATAAAAGTACTGGTATGGTCCTCCCTCCGAGGCCAGACTAACTCTGAAAGCACTTCTCACCCACCCTGGGCTACAATTGACTTGAAATTCCCTCCCATGTTGCAATCAGCCTATGTACTCCTCCCAGGACTTAAAGTGGACTCTCCCACTTTTCAGCTCTCGTTCTCTTCCAGCATACACCATAAAATGTAAAAATATAAATAAATAAACAAAATTATCTCACCTAACACTGTCCTTTCTTTTGTCTTTCTCTTCTTCCATATCTTTGTCTTACTCCCATCTACATATTTTTTTTATTTTTCTTTCCATTGTTTGTCTCCTTTTAGTTATTTGCTCCTCTCTTCCTTCCTTCCACTCCCCCTTTTTGCTAAGCTCTTCTTTTTCTTCCCTCTCCCACTGCCCCCTACTTCCTTGACCTTCTCTATCAGGCCAGCTAAACTGCACTGACATAGTCACATACAGAATACCACATTAGATGGTGAGCAGAGGAAAGCACTTTGAAGATCTCACCAACTCTATAGCATCTCTCTTCATCCAGAGCACCTGCCCTAAAATCATTAAGAGTCTCAGCATTCATATTTAGACTTGGTCACCGTGATCCATGCCTTCATGACCACCAAGTTTTATTACTGTAGTTCTTCTATCTAGGTATGAAACCACCAACCTTAAAATATTGGTTCAGATCATAACAGCCCATCTGCTGAGCACCATCAATTGTTATGAGCACATCACTTCATTGTTCCACTCTCTTTGCTGACTTCCTGTTGAATATTAGGTCAAACTCAAGTTTTGGCCCCCATCTTCAAAACCATATATAGAACTGGCCCAAGTTATTTGTGGGATGGCCTCATCCCCTGTGATCACAACCTTCTGTGTTAGCCACTTTCTACAAGAACAAGAGAACTGCCAGTTTCAAGATGAAATTCAGTAGTACAGGAGACAGAGCTTTCAAGGCAGCTGGACCACATAACCGGAACTCACTTGCAAAAGAACTCACA
Organism: Mauremys reevesii; assembly: GCF_016161935.1. Taxonomy (NCBI): domain Eukaryota; kingdom Metazoa; phylum Chordata; order Testudines; family Geoemydidae; genus Mauremys; species Mauremys reevesii. Next base: position 67,568,411 of record NC_052624.1, on the reverse strand, counting down.
ATGACCAGGAACCGCAGCACCATCACAGCAAGATGCAAACCCACCTCTTCCACTGAAGCTTTAAAAAAAAATTTTTTTTAAACAAAATAAGTGCAAAATTAACAAAATCCACTCCTTGTTGACTGGAAAGTGAGGCAGAAAATTATATCTTTATGTATAAACTCTATACATTTAAATAAAATTAAAAAAAAATAATAATTGGAGATATACCAATCTCCTAGAACTGGAAGGGACCTTGAGAGATCATCAAGTCCAGCCCCCTGCCTTCACTAGCAGGACCAATTTTTTCCCCCGATCTTTAAGTGGCCTCCTCAAGGATTGAACTCACAACCCTGGGTTTAGCAGCAGGCCAATGCTCAAACCACTGAGCTATCCCTCAGTGATTTCATATACCACTCAGACAAACAGACAGTTTAATGACAGCATAAAACACACATTCATGAAACAAAAAGCTATACCAGATAATTTTTCCTGTTTATGGATCTGTAAGTATGTTAAATCACGTAAGCCACTTGCCCAGATTTTCAAAGGGTCTTTGGTTTTTTGAGCATGTGCAAACCCCACATTTACCCACAAATGCAAATCAAGTAATTCTGGGAAAAATAAATGGAATTCAATCATGCAAACCCTTATACAGATAATCCTTATTCCCATGAGTAATCCCATTGATTTAAGAAAACCCTACCCATTGAGAGTACTTAATGAAGTATGGACTACTCATATAACTAAAAGACAAAGTATGTGGGCTCAAGACATAGTAACCAAAATGGGCACATCTATTTTCTCTAATGCATGTTTTAGCTTTTGCCTTAACTCTTTATTTCTTATTCATTTCTCACTAGCACAAAAATAAGAGTAATAAAAATTGGAGTCACTCATTAAAGAGGATGTTTGGTTGTAATTAGAGGTTTAGATTTCAGACCCAGGATCTGCTTTGGTTTTTGGCTTAGCTTGAACAAATCTGGGTGAAGTGATAAGTGAAGTCAGACAGCTGGAAGCCATGAAGGACAAAACGTGGTGTATGATTTGATATTGTCTCAGACCCCACACAATCACATTAAAAGGGAAATTTGCAGTGATTATTATTTTCTTAATACCCCTGAGCACCTGCAACCTCCATTAATTTCAACATGAGTTGCAGGGGGCTTTGCATGTTTTAGGATTAGGCCCCTAGGGCCTTAGTGCTGTGAGACACAGAGCATGTCCTAAGAGGTCTCCTCTCTCTAAAGGAAAGTCCCATAATTACTTGATACATTTGTAAATAAAATTCTAAAAGGTAACAGAAAACAGAACTTATCTGAACACAGCTGTGGAAGGCTCGAGCATTTAGATGCTGCACAGCACTTCCTTTGTAGTGAATTAAGGGCCCAGTTGTGCAAGCATGAATCATGAGAGAGCTGGAGGATCAGGTCCCATGTCAGTAGATGGGCATAATTGTGGCTTCCTGCTATTATTAGGCTACTATAATTTTCTGGTAGCATTTCCACCACTGTCCATGGGGATGATATGAGCTCATCCTTAGCCATTCCCCTCCTGTCCCTTCCAGGCCATGGGTTTCAAACACTACAGCGAGTGGGGTCCTGGAGAGAAGATGATGTCCTGGAGGCAATTGACCACACTCTCCCTCAGCTCTCTCCTCCTGTGATGGGGGAAATCTGACTGGAGCATCACCTCTGTGCTACTCATACTGTGAGTACAATTAGACCCTATGATAAAATTTTAAATGAGCTCTTCACCTGCTTCCACTCAAGGGCTGTGTCCAGCTGAATCTGCCACTCTCAGTCACTCAAGAGACCACTGCTCTTACTGAGACTGTCTTTGAGAACTTAGCAGAATTGACTGAGAAAAAAAATGGATTCTGTAGCACACCTAATTACCAAACTCCATCTAGAAAACTGAGCCTTCATTTTAAAGTTCATCCTGTTCCTTCTTTACCACTTCCTTCTTCTACCCTGTGTCGGTGAAATCTCCTGAGCAGCACTGCAGCATAAACAAGAAAATGTTAAGGGGTAGGTTTTAAAGAACACTTGTATTCTAAATTAAATCAGTATTTTGAATACAACTAAAAATGGAGGAACTCTGTAGTTTAAAAAGATGATCTGAGTGCATCCGAAAGGCTCCAAATCTAGAAGGTAATGAAACAGAAGATAGATAGATAGATATTTAATCTCATGATCTTTTTGGTACTGGGCTCATGACTTTTGAACATTTGGGGTTGGCAATAATATATTAGGAATACTTTTAAGAGTATGTAATAAAGCAGAGAAACTGCCCGCCAGCATGTAAGGGGTTACAGAGAGCCTTTGGGCACAGCTAGCCCCTCCCCATTACACCTGCAGCCAATGCCAGGCCTGGAAAGGAGAGAAAAGTGGAGAACCTGGTTCAGTTTAGACCTGAGTAGCAAAGAGGCAGGAGCCAGATGTCCCCCTATCTGAGGGGAAGGGTCACCAGGGAACAAGCACTATCTCCTTGGCCAAAGGAGACTGAAGAAGAGGCCTAGGAGCACCCAGCCTAAGACAAAATTGAGTGCTAAAGCATGGAGGCCTTGTGGGGTTCTGACCCCACCAAATTTACAGCTGCCCTGTCTGGAGGAACCTGGGCCTGCAGCAGGACACCCCTCAGAGTCCACGAGGGGGCATTATTAGAAACAAGCGATTTGGATTATAGGGCCATGCCCCAAACTGAAGGGATAGCAGTAGGAAGTAGCCCAGGGCAGTTGACTTAGACTCCTCGCTTGGAGGTCTCCTACTCAGGGGTTGACTTACACAGGGCACTGGGCTGGGACCAATAGAGTGGGAGGGCCTAAGTCTCCCTAACTCCTCCTACCTGAAAGACTGAGGCACCTTGACAAGCATGGGGCTGGAAATCAAGTGCTCCAACCACTAGGATGCCCAGCCTTCCAAGCCCCCTGTTACACAGTGAAGTAAATCAGGCTGTGAAATAATGTGTAGAAGTCCTCAAAGGAGCCCACATTTGGTGGCATCAAGGCAAATAGTTCTTTTACAGATGGGGAGTGGTGGTAGAGGAAATCCTGTATTTGTGCAGGGAAATGGGAGAGAGCGTGCGAGAGAAGATCGAAAAAGTCCCCTTAAGTTACTCTAAAATCTGTGAAACTTTAGTCAAAAATATAACAAGATGGAATGGGACATTAATCTGATTGGTAGTGGCCAAAAAGCCACTCATCTGTACCAGTACTATGCACACTCTCTTGGAAATCAGTAAAGCTAATGGACTAGTTGAAACTACAAGTCTTAACTGGCTTTGAGAACCACTTCAAACATAAAAAGACCCAGGTTTTGATAGTTCACCAGAGAAGTGGCTCCACTATACTATTTCTTACCCTATACTGTACTTTAGACAATTTATGGGTTGCAGAAACAAAGTGACCTGATACAACGGGAATATGAATGCTTAATTTCAAAGGCAGCTGCATTTTTTTAGCACTTCATGATGTATCTGCCTGTATCAGGAGATTTTGCAGTTTTTAAATATTTAAACGGGGTGACAGAGTTCATTTCAACCTCAATGACAGTCAAACCCCATGACATCCCCCTTCTGTAATGTGAGCAGAATTTTCTTTTCAGAAATGTTATGTCTCAAAGGGGTGAGAAAGTTTGATTCTAACTTTCTAAGCTCATAAAGTCTTTGCAATGGCTTTCATTTAGCTACTTAGTCACCCCACCCATTTTCTACTGCTGTTTATTTTTAAAACCAAGGCATACGTGTATTTGCCTACAAATTAATCAGCTATTTCCGTGTTTAATGTATATACCTAAACAGAACTGCCAATAATGTTCTGACTTTGTGAGGCTACAGGGTGTTTAGTCTGAGCACAGGCCTAAATCACAGCCCAGCTTTAGTTGAGTCTTCCTATTTTCTGAGTACAGTTTATAATTTGCCATAGGGGTGTGTCTGTTCTTCACTAAGAGGGGATGAGCAAGCACCTATGAAATGTGATAGAACGAGAAACACCAATGTTTTCCTCACCTATTGCAGCCTCTGGGAATTCACTTTGTGCTCAGGCCATTCTGCACTGAGCCATCTTGTGGCACGTGAAGAGAATAACAAGTAGACGAAAACCAGCACATGACAATGTATTTTTAAGCTTCTACATACTTTTCATCCTTTTTTAGTTCTCTCCTTTCCTTACATTTACCCCTTTCTGTGACATCCTTCCAGCTCATTTATGAAGAGGTGAAATAATCAAAATGGTCTCTCTCTTTCCCCCTCCCAGTCAGTATTGACTATCTTCTTTGTTGATGTCTTCAAACAAACAGCACCCCTGATATCAATGGTGGTGAAACTTAATGTAAGTTTATGTAACTCAAACGCAGGGGCAAAGACTGGGGTACTGTAGCAGGAAGAGCTACTGCTCAGATAGTGTAAGATAAAGTCCTTCTGTACCTGACTACAGCCTAGGAGAGTATGGCTTTTTAGCTGCAGTTCTGGGAAGAGAGGCAGTGCAGACTTGTCACAAGAAGCACTGTCTTTTGCAATGCTGCTCCTTCTGCACAGGATTACTCTTCTGTATATACTGACCCAACTCTACAGGACATCTCAGAGGGATGGGAGCAGTCCATGACCTGATCTCACTTCCTCCCTATCTTATTTCCTTAGTCTCCTCCCAGGCAGTAGAAGTCCTTGTGCTTCTGAGAGTACAGGGACGGCTGTTTTTCCTGGTCCGCATATACCTGCATCAGAGGGGTGGAAGCTACCACATTTATGGTCAGATGGGGCCACGCAAAGTGTGCCATGTTTTCCAGTGGGAGATTTGCTTGACTAGGTACTGACCAGAGGAAAAAGATATTTGTAAGTGGAAAATGTGATTTCATGCTCAGAAGTGTAAATGTATAAACAAGGCAATACATTTTGTATGTATGATTAATGCTTACAATATTGACAAATATTCATGGGCAAATACCTACTCTTTAGATTCAAATATGTTAAGTAAAGTCAAAGGGAGTTTTGTCTGAGTAAAGGCTGAAGGATTTGACTCTGCCTGCTTTATCCAAAAAGACAGGTAATTGTATGTAGGTCATGTGGTAGGAGGGTTAGGGAAGGGACATGAGCAAAAGAGAAGTGGCTGGAGCCCCTGTATTTTTGTTTTTAGGTCTGTTTCCAATAGGGCAACTCTGAAACCTTCTATTAAAGAAACACGGGAAAAGGAAACAGAAACCAAACTGTTCCCTCCAGAGCCAATGTCACCAGAATGTTCGCAATCAGTTTGCAACCCTCTTTGTAGAAACTGAGAGCTTAAGGAAATGGGAAATTCACATAATTTGCACTTCCAGAGTGTTAAAGTCAAGTACCCAGCGGAACCTGTTTTTCCAGCACTGAGGTATGAAAGATGGCTTCCTAAACAAGCAAAACAAAAACAACAATTCTCCACGCAACAGCTCCAGAGCATACAAGGAGAGTGACTGAAGTAGGTGTGTAGCTGGTAATTTGAAAGGTATGCACAGTACATCCAAAACTTTGCCCCAGTAGATGTGCCCTTTCACACAGTGGGTCAGACTGTGACTGGCTGTGACATAGACATGCAGGGGAGAAAGACCTACATATTTGCCCCGTTGTGCAGCTGCACTAGGGTTCCAGACACCATGGCTCTTAGCCAGCGAGAGGTGAGGGAGCAGAGGATGTATATCCAACACTCCAGCTCCCAAAACAGGTGAGCAGAGAAAGGACGGAGAGGGAGGTGGAATGTCTGAGCTAGCAATAGGAGGAGTGAAGTAAGTTACGGCTTTTTCAAGGCTGTGGTAAATGGAATGGATGATTCAGGGGTTAGAGCTCTAGTCTGTGACTTGGTGAGCTGGGTTCAAGTCCTTGCTTGACTACAGACTTTCTCTGTGACCTTGGGCAATTCTCTTAGTGTTCCTATGCCTCAGTTCCCCGACTGTAAAACAATGCTAACAGTACTTCCCTACCTGACATCAGTGTTGAGAGGATAGATAAATTAAAGTTTTTGAGGTACTCAGATACTGTGGTAATGGGGGCCATATAAATACCATAGATAGACACTTCCCCCGAAGCAAGGGAAGAGCTGGGAAAGAATTTTGGTTCTGAGTCACAATTCCTTCTCAGTGCTCCTCTTGGGGTGTCAGTTACGTGTTTTCCCAGATATAGGGCTTAAAGCTAAGAACACCATGTAGTTTGATGATTTACATGGGAGCAGTAGACTGAAAGATCTAGTAGCTTGTTATTATCAAAAGACCTGACGAAGAACATAAAAATCTGCCAGTGCCATAAGAAATGTTGATCCCAGGAAATTATAAACTGTATGATGTCAAGCACATACTGTGTACCAACATCTGCATCTGTGCCCTGAGCTAAAAAAATTATATTGCCCAGTGCTCTATGCACCCCTCACTAAGCCTAAACATGTAAAACCACTCACTGGGAGTCCTTTTATTTTCAATCCACCTCAGCAAGAGGCAACCTGATTTCTCCCTACGGGCTCATTGTGAAGTGGCAATGTACATCTGTGCCAAATCTCACACTCCAGTAACTGTGTTGCAGAAGTTGTGTGACCAGATCACAGTGTTATTTTAACCTTGGTAAAATGTTGTTAGAAGCCACAGACTTATACCTGAAATTTTCTTCTTCATGTGTTGGTAAAATATACCACACTGAGATTTTTTTGGAATCTGGATGTCATTCCAATATTTTGTACCAATAGGACCTGTCCAGTTTAGAACATGTATGATATAATGGAAGATAATCAAGAGACATAGGATAATTAACAGACAGGCTTTTAAAAGCTTAAAATTCAATGCTGACCTGCCCTTTTAATTGATGTCCACTTAATTCCTATTTCTGTTTGCAAAGTCCGTTATCTTTACTTATAAAATCTATTTGATAAAATCAGCTCTTCAGTAATTATTTTAATCTAGTCAGAGAGACCTGCACACATAAGCTACATTACAATAACAAACCAGCATGTGAGTGGATGAAGGAGAAAAACTTTTGGTTTCTGAACAAATGTGTTTACATTTCCCAAGGGATTATCATTAGGGCTGGGCAAACTGGAAATCTCAGGGTTTGTGAACCTCTTATAATATTATTGTTATGGTATTGATATTTCTGTCTCCTTACCTCCACAAAAGTTTTCATGTTGTATCCCATACTGCCGGGGCAGCTCTAGGGTTTTTGCCACCCCAAGCACGGCAGGCAGGCTGCCTTTGGCGATTTGCCTGCAGAGGGTCCGCTGGTCCCGCGGCTTCGGCGGACCTCCCGCAGAGCGGCCCCTGCGGCTTGCCGCCCCAAGCACGCGCTGGGTGTGCTGGGGCCTGGAGCCGCCCCTGCATACTGCTTGCTTTCTCTGCTCTGTTCTTCACCTCATTTTATCACTGGATTTTATTGTGACTGTTCCTTTTTCAGTCTTTCCAAACAGAACAAAAAGCCAGTAATATTTCATGTGCAAAAATGATGTCTGAATGGGTTTGTAATTAGGTAAAATGAGTTCACCCATCCCTAGTTGTTTTATATATAACGTTTTCTTAATCATGAGAAATACCTTGACAGAATCCCTTTAATTAAAACATTTAACAAACTGACAGCCTGTGATATCTGGCTTTGTGAATTTACAAAGCACTGGATATGCAATGTTTGGGTCAAATTCCAAAGTGAGTCTAAGTTGGTGTAATTTACACCTTCTTTTAGCCCTGAAGAAATATGTTACACTGTCTTTGGCTCCCTTTTGATGTACTTAGACACCTTTAGAGTTCCTTAATTATCCCGGAATCACTTGGATTCACAACCATTACTAATTTGTAATTTACATTCCTAACCCCTTGCATGTTCTCTAAATTTGGCCCGCTGTTCTAAAAATGTTCCAGTTTTGCCTTTGATAACATTACCATGGTATTCATGGTGTTCACTGTGGTTGGTATCTGGATTACCTAGTGAGTAATGAAAATACTGCAGTAATATTATTCAGTTACAGAGACAACTGACAATTTCTTTTTTATGGATGACCATTATGAATAAACTCTAGTTGGTTTTGCAACCTTGTTTCTTGGCATATTTCTTTAAAAATCTAGAAATATACATATACAAATCAAATGGTAGAATTAGTCATACAGTTATTGCAGACTTTGCCTATTTAAAGACATTTTCATTTAATAAAAAAATTGTTATAGATGGAAAAAGAAATCTTGCAATAACAAAACTCTTTAAGCTGTTATGTCAATGGCCTCTAACCACAAATGATCTGAACTTCTTGGAAAAACTTTACTTAACTGTCATTAACGATGCAAATAAACCCAGAAGCACAATCCTGCCAAAATTTATACCAGCCGCTGTTTATAAATGTGAAAAGAAAATTAGCACATCAAGAAAGGAAAAACACATCTTTGGTGTCAACCTTTCTGTGAACTTCTCTGAAGCTGTAACAGTTCTTTTCCCCATATTTTGAAGAGGTGCGATGGACAACACGGAAGGTACTATGTCTGGAATGAATGGTTCAGCTGTTTGGAGATGTAGGTGGCAGCTGGGCTGGTTCAACTGAGTTCATTGATCGTGATTCCTGAAATGAGTTATTCTTGGCGGTTCAGTTAGATTAATTCTTTGAAAAAGTCACATTCAGAGATTGTGAGACAAGAACTGACAGTCATTCTCCGATAGCATGGAAGTTTATCATTTGCTCAGCAAAAGCTTTATGTTCACTACTTAAGAACCCTTTATCGTTGCTGTGTGAATCCCCTTAGGTCTCTGGAATTGATATAATATTATCTTGAAGTATTAGATTTCAATTATTGTTTTTCATATTTTGGTCGTGTCCAGGGACCCCTGTCAGAACCAGGACACCATTGTGTTAGGTACTATACAAGTACATAATAAAAGACAATCCCTTACCCAAAGAACTCACAATCTAGTTGTTCTTAGTAGTAGTATTTTACATAGTATGCTAATACCTCACAGTGCAGGTATCCTGCCCTGAATTTACAATCTCAGGGCCTGATATAAAGCCTATTGGAGCCAATGGAAAGACTCCCATTGCCTTCAAAGGGTTTTAGATCAAGCCCTAATTTCAGACATGATACAGTAAAGGGGGAGAACAAAACAATAGTGTGGAGATGGCAAAAGTAAAATTATTTAATGTAATAAAACTAATATTGTATATTAAACTTTAAAAACTGCATGATTTAAGATCAACAAAAATGCCAGTCCACACATGTGCTCTTGAGAATGATTTCAATCCTGGGTAAAAGAATTCCCCATTCTCTCCTTCTGACCCAACTTTTTATTACCACTGCCATTAGAACACAGATGCTATATAGTCAGCTCACAAAGAAGCTAAAACTGCATGCACAGCATGTATCAGGGAGCTCAGGAATTTGTTAATTTTATGCAGAGGAGAACTTGTGTATTACTCTTCCTAATGGCTATTGGCTCTTGGGTTGGCCAGACAACTGCCAGTTCCTCTGCTACTGATGCTATATAACTTTGCTTACACTTGTTTTTAACTTGTATTCCAAGTTGTGTAAGCTTTGCATCCAGGAATTGGGTTTTTTTTGCTTGCTTATGATTATCCCTTTTGGGGGTTGAGGCATGTTCCCTGCATTGCATCCACTCACATCCATTTCCCTACTTTCCCTTGTAATACTAAATGCCAGTAGTAAATGCAGTGTCTAGCACAACGGAACCCCAAGTTTGTTGAAGGGCTAGGTAATACATAAACACAATATAAATGTTAAATAATAATAATACCAGGTTTATGAAGATTACATAGAAAAAGCCCATTGGTCATGTAGGCCTAGATCCTGGAGACACATGCCATAAATTAAGCATGTGCATAAGTGTTTGCAGGATCAGATCCCCAAACTCAATTGCTTGAAAATCTACCTTCTAATGGTGATGAATTAAGTATATATTTCTACCTTTTGTCACTGAGAAAGAGAACATAGAGATACCATCATCTTATTTCCAAGGCAGTTCTGCTCCAGAGAGAAGCCAGCGTGTCAGCAGCAGTTCAAAAAATTATAAAATTTCACCTACATTTACCACATAATTTAAAGACATCTAACAGTTTTAATTTAAATGTCAACAAGTTTGTTATTTCTTTAAGAGGGAATAGATTTCATGCCATACCTATAAGAAAATTAATTCTTTCTGTCTTCGACTGCTTCTCAATTGAGGCAGTAAAAGGCTTATAGTACCCAGAGATCTCAAACCATACATGGAATATAAAAATACCAGCTTCTCAGAAAGATACTGTGGTAACCAACTCTTCGTTCTGATTTCACATTAAAAAAATAGAACCCCCAAAGACCCATTTTCAGCTGGTTTACAAGGATTCCATTATGTGACTCTCAATATTGTTAAAACATGTGTTGCTTTGCTAAATAATTCTTGTTCACAGTACTGAAAAAAAAAATCATCCCTTAAATATTTGTGAAAGGCAAGCAGTGGTTAAACTGAAAACCCTGAAGTGAAGGCACTCTTAAGGTATGTCTTCACTGCAGAGTTAGCCCTGGTCTAAGCAGCCAGGTTAGCCTAGCCTCATCTGAGCAGTTATAGTGCAAAGCCATACCTGAGTTACTGTGCTCTTGCTGGTGCTGGGCTCCCCCATGTTGTCACTGGGACTTCTGGGGTCATATCCCATGATTCTTTGTGCTGCTATAAGCTGAGCCACTCTATGATTCTTTTCCACTGAATTCTGGGAGAAGTTGTCTATCCTGGCCACATAGGAGGAACTGTGGGAAGACATTGGAGGACTATCAGCACTTAAGTAACTTAGCCTTTATCTTTGTCATGGGATGCATCATTCACTGCCAGACTGGCACCTCCTCCTGGTTGCTCTGAGGATTAGCTTGAGGCCGGCGCCCCTTGTCCATGGCTTGCACAGCCTCGCTGCATCTGCCTGCAGTCCCTCTCGCAGCCTCAGGAACCACAGCACCCTCTTTGTGACTCAGCCCTCCGGCTGTATCACCATCTGTGTCCCCTCCTTCCAGGGGTTCGTATCACAGTCTAATAGTCCAGCTACTCCCCCAGTGGCAAGTTGGGGAGGGACCCAGACCTGCCCACTACTCCGGGTCCCAGACCAGGGACCCCATAGATGGCAGTCATGTGCTGCATCCCCTCCAACTGCTCCACTTCCCCGCGGCCTCAGCACCTTCTTCACCCTCGCCTCAGGATGTCAGTCCTAACAGCCAGCCAGGAGCTCCCTCTCATTCCTCTGGTCCCTGCCAGCAGCTGCTCTCTCCATGGAGCCACAGGACTCTGAGCCTGATAGAGACCCCACAGTCCTGACTCTTTGAGCTCCCAGCAGCAACTGACCACCTCTGGCCCTGATTGGTTGCTCCCTGCCACCCTTCCCTGATTGGCTGAACCCAACACAGTCTCTCTAGGCTGCTTGGAGGACTCACCTCCACTGCTCAGACCTGGAATTAATCCCTTTTATCCTCCCACCCACCCCCCACACACACAGTCCTCACTGCAAAGTGGGCAATTAGCAGCCTGAGTGAAAACAGAGTCCAGGCTCTAATCCGCATGTGAGCCTGGGTGGAAAGCATCACTAAACCCAAGTCAGAGGTTATTGTGTGTAGATGGGAGAAAGGATGGGAGCAAAATGTAAGCAAGAGCCTGATTTAACTCTGCAATGAAGACATACCCTTTCTTTTTCACTGCCACCTTTACTTATGTCGACTAACACCTTGCTCCTTGAATAGTCCCTTTGGAGATTACTCATGGAGTAAACTACTACTCAGTGTAAATAAATCTCAGAATTTGGCCCTTACAGTTTAAAAAATTTAATTACAAGCAGTTGTTTAGTTTTCTTGTTTTCAGATCAAGACTTTTAACGGTGAAGCAGAAAAAATAATGATAAAAGACCTCAAAAAGCACAACGTTCTTATGCAGATTTTGAATTGCAGATATGTATGTTTACTGTATAGATTAAATGAGAAAAACAAAATATTTCATTTGCATCAGATCACAAGGAGACTAGTGTTAAAAATGTTTATCTATCCCCATGTACAAGGTAAAACCTTCCTGTGCTGACAGGAGATTGTATTTAATTGTGTATTTTGCTCTATAAGGACTTGCCTATATGGTGCATTAGTCCAGAGCAGAGGAGTGTAAATTCTAGTGCACCCTTGCATTTTGTGCACTGTTTGTGTGTGCTAGTGCACACTAAAAGTTCCCTAGTGCATGTTAATATAGTTCTGTTTCAAACCATACTACATTAATACATCCTAGGGAACTTATAGTGTGCACCAGCATGGTCCATACCAGAGAGTTTGTTCATGACATGCTAGTGTGCACTAGAATGTATACCTCTCTGGAGTAGACCAGGCACCATGTAGACAAGCCCTAATTTACTTAGGGCCAATTCTGCAATCCCTACTGACAATGGGTCATGAGGAGACCCATTGATTTGGTTTTAATTTCTTTATCAGGCACACAAAAGGATTCTGTTGTTGCAGAAAACATCAAGAAAGAGTGATAAAGTTACCTCAAAGGCACTCAACTCACAAAGCTCCTCCTCCCTTGAGGCTATGTGCATATGAATCCTGAATTTCACAAAAAGCTCCTTAGACCTTCATGATAAATGTACTAAACAAATCAAAAATTGCTTCTATATACCTGTATAGACCTAGGTTTGTCTTTCTATGTCACATGTCACTCCTGTTTTCTTTCACCTTCTGATTATCCTAAAGCTTAAGTATCATCTTTCTGGAGCTTTTGTAGAATATTTTTATCCTCCTCATACAATGTCTTTGAAATAAATATGGCAAAAAGTGATTAATCATCTGATGAGACTCAAACAATTAAAAAAAATAGAGCAGTGCATCCTGCTCCTTCAGATCACAGATTTTTAAAGCCAGAAGGGACCATTATGATCATCTAAAATTACCTCCAGCATAATATGGGCCATAGAATTTCACCCAGTCATTCCTGCATCAGGCCCATAATTTCTCCTTGATCTAAAGCATGTCTGCTACATCTGCACAGATTACTATATGGATATAATAACATTTAATTAGATATATGAAACTGTGGCTACAATGAGCAGAACCATCTGAAGATGATTCCAAATTCATGGAGAGTAAGTGAATCAGATATTGAGTGAAAACTAAAAACTGGCACCTTAAAATGACAACTATATTGGCATGATACCGGAAAAAAAAATGCAAGACTGCTTATTTAGAGAAAGAAAAAATGGCTTTAATAATATGAAAATAGGCAAGATCAAATGTACGTTTTTGAAAGATATATTTATCCTGCTAATACTGCTTGCTAAAGCTGTCTCTACGTAGTTTAAACAGATCATTCAAAAACCACTAAATAATAGAAATGCAGAAGTGTGCATCGTTTAAGAAAAACAAGAAATACTGGGAAGGAAGCAGATTACCTAGCAATAAATGCCTGTTTAAATGCTTTGTGGGGAGAGCTGTCAAAGCCAGTTCTCTTGCAATCCAAAAAAACAATAAATAGGTCATGTGACTATTCCTTCAATGAAATATATTTGGGCAATGGCACTTTGGTTGCTGAAGTGCTTGCATAATATTCAGACTATTGTAATTCTCTCTTTCACAATAATGCATATTATGTTGTTTATGCTGCAAACAGTTTCTTAGAGAAATGTCTCAGAAAGAAAAGGAGAATAGAAGCTGGCGGAATAAATCACCAGGAGTTAGCCCTTATCTGTGCCCTGACAGACAAGGTAGTCTCTGCAGGATTATTGGACTTTGACCTGTCTTGAGGACTGCAACTTTCTGCTTTTCACTGCAGCATTGCTTCCTGTGCAGGAGAATGCAATTGTGGAGCAGCTGTTTAAAAATCCTTTTCAATCTTTGCTGCTCAGGAAGCTTGAGGGCAATTTTCTCATCTGCTTCTTCATATCACATTTTCTTTGTTTCCCCTGCTCTGCTCTGGTTGAAGCACAGCCTTCACCAATGCCATTCATGCTACATCTTTCTTTCATTGTCTTAGGACTTGTCTGCACTACAAAGCTTTGGATTTATATTTTTCTAAACTCTATATGGCAAATACTATGGCATTATGTCTTTCCACCTCTCTCAAATGACTTTACAAAAAGATAAAATGATAAGAACCATTAGAAATGAAAACTCCAATAAAGGTAAACTTTACATTAGGTTAAGTTTGCTCTTGTTTTGCTTTAAAATGTCTGTAATAATGCTTAATTTTATGGCATTTACAGTTAATTTGCTATAAATCCCTTTTTGACCATTAGTATATAGTTTAGGAAAAAGTCAAAGGGATGTGTAGATTTTTCTTTCGCTCCCACTAAGATTAAATATGTATTATAATTATTATTATTTGTATAATTGTAGCACCTAGGAGCCCTAGTCATAGATCAGGACACCACTGTGTTAGGCACTGTAGAAACACAGAAGAGAAAAGGCAGTCCCCAACCCAAAGGGCTTACAATCTAAAGCCTGGTCTACAGTATGACTTTAGGTTGAATTTAGCAGCATTACCTCGATTTAAACCTGGACCCATCCACACGATGAAGCCTTTTTTTCGAATAAAAGGGATCTTTAAATCGATTTCTTTACTCCACCTCCGACGAGGAGATTAGCACTGAAATTGGCCTTGCCAGGTCAAATTTGGGATAGTATGGATGCAGTTTGACGGTATTGGCCTCCAGGAGCTATCCCAGAGTGCTCCATTGTGACCACTCTGGACAGCGCTCTCAACTCAGATGCACTGGCCAGGTAGACAGGAAAAGGCCGGCAGACTTTTGAATTTCATTTCCTGTTTGGCCAGCGTGTTTGCAGAGCTCATGCAGAGCTCATCAGCATGATGTGCACATTACACATTCTTTGTGAGGAGTCTATGACCATGTCCCTCTCGTCACCTTGCTGTCGCCTCCTCGCCTGGTTTTGCGCAAACCAATTGTCTGCTGTTGCTCTGATGGAGGAAAGGGCGACTGACGACATGGCTTACAGGGAATTAAAATCAACAAAAGGGGTGGCTTTGCATCAAAGAGAAACACAAACAACTGTCACACAGAATGGCCCCCTCAAGGATTGAACTCAAAACCCTGGGTTTAGCAGGCTGTTGATTTCACAAAACAAATCGGGTCAATTTCTTGTTTTGATCCATCTTTTACATCTTAGGCTGGCAGCAGATGGTGCAGTACGACTGCAAGCCATCGTCATCTCCTGGGTGCTCAGCAGAAGATGCTGCATTACGATTGCTAGCCATCATCATCTCCTGGCTGCTTGCCAGAAGACGGTGCAGTACAAATGCTAGCCATCATCATCTCCTGGATGAGTCACTCCCATGTCTGCCCAGGCACCCCTGACCGATCTCACTGAGGTTGGCTAAAAGAGCACCCAGGAATATGACGACGATGGCTGCCAATCGTAATGCATCGTCTGCTGCCAAAAGGCAATGAGCTGCTGCTGTGTAGCAATGCAGTCCCACATCTGCCAGCACCCAGGAGACATATGGTGACGGTGAGCTAAGTGGGCTCCATGCTTGCCGTGGTATGGTGTCTGCTCAGGTAACTCAGGAAAAAAGACACAAAACGATTGTCTGCCGTTGCTTTCATGGAGGGAGGGAGGGAGGGAGGGAGGGAAAGGGGGGCCTGATGACATTTACCCAGAACCACCCGCGACACTGTTTTTGCCCCATCAGGCATTGGGATCTCAACCCAGAATCCCAATGGGCAGCGGAGACTGCGGGAACTGTGGGATAGCTACTCACAGCTACCTACAGTGCAACGCTCCAGAAGTCGACGCTAGCTTCAGTACCGTGGACACAGTCCGCTGACTTAATGCACTTAGAGCATTTTGTGTGGGGACACACACAATCAACTGTATAAAAACAATTTCTAAAAAAACGACTTCTATAAATTCGACCTAATTTCGTAGCGTAGACATACTCTAAATGTAAGACAAGAGACAATAGATGGACACAGACAGACGGACATGAATTTATCCATTTTACTTTTAAACCCTGTTATAGTCCTAGCCTTCACAACCTCCTCAGGCAAGGAGTTCCACAGGTTGACTGTGTGCTGCGTGAAGAAGAACTTCCTTTTATTTGTTTTAAACCTGCTGCCCATTAACTTCATTTGGTGGCCCCTAGTTCTTATATTCTGGAAACAAGTAAATAACTTTTCTTTATTCACTTTGTCCACATCACTCATGATTTTATAGACCTTAGTCCTCTCTTTTCCAAGTTGAAAAGTCCTAGCCTCTTTAATCTCTCCTCATATGGGACCCATTCCAAACCCCTAATCATTTTAGTTGCCCTTCTCTGAACCTTTTCTAATGCCAGTATATCTTTTTTGAGATGAGGAGACCACATTTGTACTCAGTATTCAAGACGTGGGCATACCATGGATTTATTTAAGGGCAATAAAATATTCTCCATCTTATTCTCTATCCCCTTTTTAATGATTCCTAACATCCTGTTTGCTTTTTTGACTGCCGCTGCACACTGCGTGGACGTCTTCACAGAACTATCCATGATGACTCCAAGATCTCTTTCCTGATTAGTTGTAGCTAAATTAGCCCCCATCATATTGTATGTGAGCAGGGGGTTGGATGAGATGACCTCCTAAGGTCTCTTCCAGCTCTAATCGTCTATGATTCTATGAACTTGTCAATATGGTCAGTAACCTGGCAGAGAAAGTAGCTACAACCTTTAATAAAGTTCATTCTTTTTAATAAAGTTATTCCTGTGTGAAATGCTTACCTAGCTCTATCAGCTCTTTAAAGAGAAAATTATTCTTGAGCATAGCTTCTGTATTTAATATCTTTTGAAGGAGTTATGAGTAAATTAATACTGTCCCTTCAGCCCCTTCATCTGTTTTATTCAACATTTTTCCAGACTCCGGAGCCAACCCAATGCCACCAACTTCTTTAATTACTGAAAAGGAAGGAATTAAGGCTGATGACTGGGGGAGAACCAAAGGTATCATTTCTATTCAAGAAGTCAAATTTGAGGGAAATCCAGGAAATTGAATTAATGTGAACCTGAGCATGGAAGATGGTCGTTATCATTCCTCATGGATAGAGTAGAGAATGAAATAGGAAAGTGGAGATTGGCCCCAGTCCTGCAAGCTGATCTGTGCTGACAGATCCATCTGTTGATGTCAACCCCCCACTGACTGCAGGCTGACAGCCTGCCCCTATGGATCAGGTTGCAGGATCAGGGCCTCTGGTGGAGAGTTTCAAAGCGGTATTATTGAATTGACTTATTCAATATAACATTGGGGTATCTGAGCACAAGAGACCCACCCTGTTTCATAGTTTCCAAGGCCAGAAGGGACAATTGTGATAATCTAGTCTGACCTCCTGTATAACACAGGCCATAGAACTGCCCCAAAATAATTCCTAGAGCATATCTTTTAGAAAAACATCCAATCTTGATTTAAAATTATCCATGATGTAGACTCCACCATGGTTCTCAGTCACTTGTTCCAATGATTAATTACCTTCACTGTCAAAAATGTATCTTATTTCCAATCCGAAGTTCCCTAGCTTCAGCTTCGATCCCTGGACCATATTATACCTTTCTCTGCCAGATTGAAGTGCCATTATTAAATATTTGTTCCCTTCTGCCACGTGGAGTTGGCAGCAACAAAGGCCGGGTTCAATAGCGAGGGGTTCCTCTTAACAATACAAAACAGAAACAGCTCAAGCCCCCACCCAATAATCTCAGAAAATTAAACACCACCCCGTGCGCATCTAAGAGGAAATACTTCCCCTCTCGCAAGGACTGAGTCTGTGTCCAGCAAAGAAAACTATTAATAAAAAGGGGAAAGGAACCCTGCTTTAATTTGGGTAAACACCACAACCATGATTCAAAAGCACATGACCATGAACAAAACACACACACCCCCAAAGTATGTTGGGTAGTGTCCTTTGCCTCAGTTTCTCACCTTGCAATGTGAAATCCAACAAACAAATGTTCATTTACCATACCAGTGCTTTCTCCCTCACTGCACCCCACTCACAGCTGCTGTCCTGGGTCAGCAAAGACCCAGAGTTCAGAGGTGCATTCATGTGAGTTCACCTCCCACTTGGAAAGGGAGGAAGGCGTTGAGCAACGCCTCAGCTGCTGCAGCTGATGTTGCAACTGGCTCACGGTTGCTGCCGTTCACTCTGCGTCACTGCCGACTGCTGCCACCATGGGCTGCTGCACCATTGTGCACACTGCTGCCATGGGCTGCTGTGCCATCCTTTGCTCTGCTGCCTCGTCACTTCTCTGCTGCCACCGGCCTCTGCGATGCCACATCTTAAGGTCCCGCCAATAATTCATCTCTCAGAGATTTCAACAGTTAGTGGGGAGCCTCACTGCTAGTGCAGGCAGTGCAGCCTCTTTCACTGAGATGCTGTCCCACATCGGGTCTAAGGCTCAGCACATAGACCTGGCTCTAATGATCACTAAACAAAACACTCAATTCCACTGAGTCTAATCAGCTCTGTCTTTAAACTCTGGAGAGGGGGAGAGTCAAATGGTGTCTAGGACTCCTTAGGCAGAGCCCACACCACCAGGTAGGAACAGCTGTCCCCACCCTCTCTCTCTTTCACTGAGAATTGGCATCCCCACCCTCTGCTTAGCAAGTGAGGTTCAATTGAGGGCAGTCTAAGTACAGTTCTGCTGCCCTTTACTCATACCATCAGAGTTACAACATTTCATTACTCCCGTACTAAATAGATTTGTAACCCAACACTAGCCAAAATCGATCATTTTGGCAAAGCAGCCCTCTCTGCTGAATTCCTAGGCAGAGTAGGTGTGTTTATGCAAATACGGTCTGTTCCTGAAGTCTGTTTCCTAGATGTCAGGGGGGAGCTCATTCAGACCTTGCTTACACCTGTGTAGGTACTTGTAGACTAAACAAGTCACCCCTTAACTTTTTCTTTGTTAAGCTAAATATTTTGAGCTGTTTGAGCCAACCAGTAGAAGGCATGTTTTCTAAACCTTTAGTTATTCGCCAGGCTCTTCTCTGAACCCTCTCCAATTTGTCAACATCTTTCTTGAATTGTGGGCACCAGAGCAGGACACAGTGTTCCAGCAGCAGTCACACTAGTGCCAGATACAGAGGTAAAATAATCTTTCTACGCCTTCTTGAGATTCCCCTGTTGTTGTATCCCAGGATCGCATTAGCTCTTTTGGCCACACCGGCCCATTGGGAGCTCATGTTCAGCTGATTATCCACCATGACCCCCATCCTGTAAGTATGGCCTATGTTCTTTGTTTCTAGATGTATACATTTAGTTATATTAAAACATATATCATTTGCTTGCGCCCAGTTTACCAAGCAATATAGCAGCTCCAAATCAGTGACCCATCCTCTTCATTAATTACCACAACCCCAATTTTTGTGTCTTCTTCAAACTTTATCAGCGATGATGTTATGTTTTCTTCCAGGTCATTGATAAAAATGTTAAATAGTACAGGGCCAAGAACTGATCCCTGCAGGACCCCACTAGAAACACACTAACTTTCCTTTGTCCTCTGACTGTGCAGGTGTTAATGGCCCACTTCATTTTGTATGGTCCCTTGCAACTTGTGTTAACTCCTAAATTTGACAATTGGTTCCTCCTTGTATTAATCTGTGACACTCTGATCACTTTTCCCAGAGCTGAAGAGAGATCTGTATAGCTCGGAAGCTTGTCTCTCTCTTCCACCAACAGAAGTTGGTCCAATATAAGCTATTACCTCACTGGCCTTCTCTCTCTCATCTTGAGACATATGTTACCTATTTTCAATGCTTTTAAGATGTGCCATGTTAATTTTATATATTCTAGTTTTTAAATCAAAATCTCATGTGGTATCAAGTTAAACACCTTACAGAAGTCTAAGTATATTACTTCAAAAGTATTACGTTTATCAACCAAACTTGTAATCTCATCATTAAAATATATCAAATTAGTTGGACGGGATCTATTTTCCATAAACCCAGATTTATTTGCATTACTTACATTACTCTCCTTTAATTCTTTATTAATCCAGTCCCATATCAGCTGGTCTAGTAGTAGACCAATGCCATTGTCCAGATTCTTTTTGTTCCTAATATATTTTTAAAAAACTCTTTCCTATTTCCTTTAACTCGGCTGACCATGGATTTCTCCTTATGTCCTTTTGCTTCCCTTATCAATTTTCTACAGTTTGTAACTTCTGATTCACCTATGCACAAACATGCTGGCTGTTGGGGTAGATCTCTCTGCTGCCCACCCTACCTCTGAGATTGGGAGATTGCTCTGCTGCTGCTCCTGAGGGGCAGAGGATAAGTTGTTACTCATTGGTGATAGAAGGAGCCCCATGTCACTGTTCATGTCTCCCTGGAAAAGAAGCGGCTCCCTGCTACCACCACTCCAAATAGGGGGGCATGGTATGTGGTGGAGCAATGGGAGAGGGACACACGATGCTACGCTTAGGGCTCCAGATTGCCTTGATCCGTTCCTGCTGATTTATTTACAGAATTGCTAAGGAACCGTTTTTGGGAGGCTTTGATAACGTTCAGCTCCCATTAGGAGAGGAAGTTCAGCACTTTACAGGAAAAATATATAGAGATGGTTTCTTCTACTTGTCTAAAATAAGGGCTCTTCTTGAAAGTGCTAGTTTAAAAAAAAAAAGTTGGTTATGAAGTAGGCCTAGAAAACTCATTTGGAAATGTTTTCCTGATAGGCTTATGATGTGAACCCTGTTCTTCCAGTCACTGCTTTTTGGGAGCTAAAACTTAGTTTTAAGGCAGACACACCAACTCCATGGCAGGTGAGTAATCTGCTCCAGATTGTTCCCTCGCTATCCAGGCCCTGCTTCACAGGCTGATAAGGAGGGATGATGGGTCTAAGGCCCAGTTTTCTCCCTACCCCTTGCTCCCCAAAGCACAGCGGGTGCAGGGACTGCTATTGTGGGAGACCTGTGTGCCTCTTGTACCACTTCTCCCTTCCTGCCTGTACATACAAGAGCCTCTCACAAACTGACCCCTCTGTGTAAGCCCTTCCTGTGTGGACTTGGCTTTAACAGCTGTAACTGCCATACATACGGCAGCCTTGGAGTAGGCAGTGCCTTGCTTTTATATTCCATGTGATAAATTGTTTTTCTTATTGGGAGGGATATGAAAGCACCACAAAAAGCTTGGCAGCCTACAGGGGAGAATTCCCCTGGCTCAGGTATTGCATAAGGATGATCTATGCAGGCTCCCTCACAAGCCCTGGTATAGGGTGAATTCCAGTGGCATGGAGATTCTGGGGCAGCTCTGGATTGCAAGTCATCCACAGATGGCTCACACAGGGCTGCGGTAGCATACAGTACTTCCTGGGCTGCCTAAGTTACACCAGGGGCCATTTCAGCTCCAAATCAAGCTCAAAATCCAGAGGCCACAATGGTGGCTTAAAGCCACATTCGCCTTCCTATGCCTGAGCCGTGCCTCTATGTGCTGTGCCTCCCAGAGGTCTAGAACTGAGTTGCACGAGGTTTGTTTGGTTTTTGGCAGAATGATGGAGAAAATAAATACTTTTTAATAATGCTTATGAAAAGTCAGAAGAATAACACTGACTATATCTAAAAAGCACCGGCAATCACTGTGCAAAACTCCCTACACAATACTGCCAACCTACTTCACTACTGACTGACACACCTGCTTGCTAAGAGTTGTGCTTTTGTTTGCCAGAGGCTGCCTATTGTACCAAATATCTCATATTGTGTTGTTTTGTATTCTGAACTAAATACACTTGGAGTGGAACAAAACTACCGAGTTCACTTCACTTTTAAATATAAATTCTGAGATTTAGACCTATAGCTCCACAGGTGAAGAGGTAACGCATTGACCCACTATTTTACCCCTTACTAGTCTTAAAAATATTTAATAAAAAACTTGAAGGTATAGACTCCTGTTCATGGAACCCTAGGCGAGATTTAAAGAATAATGTCACACAGCTTACTTTAGGAGAGTTCATAGTTGGAAAATGGTTTTCAAGCATTTTATTAGTGAACAATTCTCTGAACTTACTGTAAAAGTTAAAATACAACCAAAACAAAACAAAAATAGTAGCACAACCATTGTTTAAAAGATTTGATTGCCCACAAATTAAAACTACTATTCAATCTCTTAACAGCTTACATTTTCATTTAGGAAACGGACTTGTTATTAACTTTCAATCTTATTTACTGTTAAGTAATAAGTTAGTAAGTAGTAAGTTGGAATACACTAAGTAGCAAAAATCACATTTTACTGCACATGCTAAGTTTAAAATGGGTCCCTATTTCAAGGGACAAGGGGTGGTTAAAACAAGGCTATTTAAAATGACTGCAGTTTCTAATGTAAAAGTGACAAGGTGATGGGCATATTCATAATTCATTCATTCTCGTTACAGTTTTTAATTTGTCAGTGCATTACTCACATGCAACCACTGAGCACTGACTGCTGTTGCTGGTTAACTTTGTTATTGCAGACAAGTTACAAGTCGTGACGAGAGTCTGATAACAGCGTCTACTTATTTTAAGCCATAGAGGAGGAAAGGGTAGGAGGTTCAAAGTAAGCCATGATTTCCGGTGTAAGTCCCCATACTATCATTCAGAATTACTGTAAAAAAAAAAAAGTGTGTGGTTGTTATTACAACACGAGGTGAGAAGTCACTGAGATGCTTCTGAAAGTTCTGCCTTGGAATATATGTCCAAACTGGCCCTGCAGCATCGGGTTATATCTAAATGTCTGTGTTTCTACATTGCAGTGGCCATGGTGCAGTGGTTGTTGGTTTTACTTATGGTTAGGGCCCTGCCAAATTCACGTAATGAAAAACACATCACAGATTGTGAAATCTGGTCTCCCCTCATGAAATCTGGATAGTAAAAGCACACAAAAGACCAGATTTCACAGGGGGGAGACCGTTTCTCAAATTGGGGGTCCTGACCCAAAAGGGAGTTGTAGCGGGGGGCACAAGGTTGTTTGGGGGGGGGGTCATGGCATTACCACCCTTACTTCTGTGCTACCTTCTGAGCTGGGTGGCCAGAGAGCAGCGGCTGTTGGCCATGTGCCCAGCTCTGAAGACAGCACCCCGCCAGCAGCAGCACAGAAGTAAAGGTGGCAATGCCAAACCATGCCATCCTTACTTCTGAACTACTGCCTGCAGAGCTGGGCCGACAGAGAGTGGCGGCTGCTGACTCAGGGCCCAGCTCTGCAGGCAGCAGCACAGAAGTAAGGGTGGCAACACAATATCATGCCGTCCTTACTTCTGCACTGCTGCTGGCAGCAGTTCTGCCTTCAGAGCTGGGATCACCACCAGCAGCAGCCGCTCTGCAGCTGCCCAGTTCCGAAGGCAGCACCACCAGCAGCAGCAGTGCAGAAATAAGGGTAGCAGTACTGCAACCCCCCCTACACAACTTTTTGGGTCAGGACCCTACAATTACAACACCGTGAAATTTCAAATTTAAGCTAGTAGCTAAACTCAAAGAGCTCCAGAAACCACCATGCCCACAACCAAAAAAATAAGCTAAAATCCTATACAAATATTGCCTCACTAAGATCAGATGGAGGAATTATTTGAGGTTCTCTTACCACCTCCTCCCCCAAATCATTTGACTCAGAAAAGAATGACTTACAAAAGTACCAACCCCTACATTATTAGAATTCTACAAGGTGTTAGGCATGTGATTTCACATCAAGTCAGTAGGTACTGTTTGAGTTAACATGTTTCAAAACAGGGTGGAAATGTTTAAAAGAACCCATTTCTAATGCAATTACACTTATGAGGATGTGCCTTTTCTTTAAGTATTTCCAAGGAAGATCATTCTTTTGAGAAGTTAGAGTCAATTATAAATATCATGCATTTCCCCCCCACAAATAGTGGAGTATTTCTTTCTTTAAGTTGTTGTAAATATGATTTTAAATCTGCTTTGACAAATCATCAGTATATAACCATTTGGAATCAGGCCATTTCCTCCTCACAAATCTATTTTGACCCAAACTTGGTTTTGATTTGTATGATCAAACTTGTTTTTGATTTGTATGATCACAGAACAGTATCCAAAAGTGATGTCTTTTATTTCTTCATTTATAGGGTTCAGTCTTACAGACCTTATGCAAGGGAACTTTCCATTGTTATCAGTTCAGACAACTTTAAGATGGTAAAACTCCGCTTGTATTCTTTTACTATAATTTAGTTTATAAAGGAAAAAAAGCCTCACTTCTTGGCTGAGATCTTTTGCACCAAGATACAGTCACAACACATTTGGATTGCTAGGTTACAAACCCCTTTGTAAGGGGTTGTGTATTGAGAGCCCTATTGAAGCAATGCTACTAATAATAATGTGCTCATCAGTTTCAGACGCCGACTTTGTTACTGCAGTACAACCTCAGAGTTTGGAACACCAGAGTTATAAACTGACCAGTCAACTACACACCTCATTTGGAACGGGAAATACACAATCAGGCAGCAGCAGAGACAAAAAAAAAAAGCAAATACAGTTCAGTACTGTGTTAAACATAAAGTAAAAAATTAAGGGAAGCAGCATTTTTCTTCTGCATAGTAAACTTTCAAAGCTGTATTAAGTCAATGTTCAGTGTAAACTTTTGAAAGAACACCCATAACGTTTTGTTCAGAGTGACAAACATTTCAGAGTTATGAACAACCTCTATACCCAACGTGTTCATAACTCTGAGGTTCTACTGTAGTACTTTTATGGGAAAACCAAATGCTTTCATTATTACATTTGATTTTTCTACCACCTTTCTAACTATTTGTAAACTCCACTTACTGCGGTTTATGTACATGTGTAAACAGAAACTATTTCTTATGAATCATACGGGGATGACAGCACCTTAAGTCTTGCATAAAGTTCACAGACTTTTGAGAAAACTAAACCTTAAGGGACTTTTTGTTGGGGCTGTAAGAGCAAAGTGACATTTAAATAGATCCTGTTTATACCTTATGCACAAAGGTGGCTTATTTTTATTCTCTGACCCACCTCAGTATCAGAAGTGAAACATCAGGAGTAATTAGGAATAAAAGGAGTTGTGTACATTCCATCAAGTGAGATACACTTTTTTGTAAATCATCACCACCAGGCACTATACCACTTTCAGTTACATGGCTGCTAATCTACAGCAGCTTTATTGACTTACTCCAGATTCAAAACCTGTATAGCTGAGTGTAGTCTTTGATCCAGTAGATTTACATAAACATTTTGGATGGGAAAAAAATTCAAAACTAGTCAGGCTTTATTAAAACACCGGGGGGTAGTGGATCTGAAGAACACAGGTGGCTGTTTCTGTGTGGTCCAGTACAAGATGATATATCACACTTGCCCATTCACATTCCAATGGTTCAGTCTGAAATCCTACCTTAAAAAAATGATATGGCTGGGCTGTCCAAGTAACCTCAATCAACAGAGGCAGTCAGTTTGGACATGGAAACAGGATTATTACTTTTGATTCTTGATAGCTTCTGTGAATGAAAATCAGATCTCTTCATAGCAGGAAACCTCACTTGTGATCCCCTCAAGGGGCTATGATCACTCCAGATGTAAAATCCATCATCAATGCACAAGGGAACCCAGAGATATCAGAGTCTGACTTTGCAGCCTATCTCTGAAAGTGTTAGAAAAGTGACCGTACTTTGAATAGTGATGCAAAATTGCATCCAGAAACTGAGCCAGACATAGAATTGAAGGGGAGACACTCATGCCAGTTGATGCCACATCAGGTTTCTGAGGACTTGAGTTGTAAAACTGTCCAGTCATCTAGGGGAACAAAGTGACTGGCATCCCTTGGCACATAGCAGAATATAAGTAACAAGCAACAAAAATAAAAAGCTCACAGGCCGTATAGATTTGCAAAGACTGGAGAAGAGAACATAAAGGGGGAAAAGTCAAGAAAGAAAATAATTTGGACAAGTTTTCACTTGTTCATTTTAAATTCCTCTTTTCATAATCACAATACCATGGAGGTGAGCACAGCTACAGCATAATAAAGTGTGATAATGCAGGTATTACACTGGAGGGAGTGATCCAGTGGATAGAATATGGGACTGGAAGTCTGGAGATCTGAGTTCTGTGCTCATCAATGACTGACATAAGAACAGAAGAACACCCATACTGGGTCAGACCAAAAGGTCCATCTAGCTCAGAATCCTGTCCTCTGACAGTGGCCCATGCCAGGTGCTTCGGAGGGACTGAACAGAACAGGTAAATCATCAAGTGATCCATCCCCTGTTGCCCATTCCCAGCTTCTGGCAAACAGAGGCAAGGGACACCATCCCTGCCCATCCAGGCTAATAGCCATTCATGGACAGTGCTGGATTAAGGTATAAGCTAACTAAGCTACAGTTTAGGGCCTAGCAATATGAGGGGCCTCTAAAAAAGAAAAAAAACTGACTCAATTTCAAATTTTATCAAATTCAGTTGATAAATAAAGGAGACATTGGAAAAAGAAGATTATCCCTAAATATAGACATTTTCGTTCAAATATGACAAAAAAATACACATCTGGCTACACAAATACCCTTACCCTACCCTTGCCCTTCACTAATTGTTAGGGCTGTCAAGCGATTAAAAACATTAATCGTGATTAATCACACGATAAAAAAATTAATTGCAATTAATCACGTGATTTAAAAAATTAATTGTGATGAATCGCACTGTTAAAGAATAATAGAATACCATTTGTTTAAATATTTTTGGGTGTTTTCTACATTTTCAAATATATTTCTTTCAATTACCACACAGAATACAAGGTGTACAATGCTCACTTTATATTATTATTTTTATTACAAATATTAGCACAGTAAAAAAACAGAAGAAATAGTATTTTTCAATTCACCTCATACAAGTACTGCAGTGCAATCTCTTTATCATGAAAGTTGAACTTACAAATGTAGAATTACGTACAAAAAATAACTGCACTCAAAAATAAAACAATATAAAACTTTAGAGCATACAAGTCCTCTCAGTCCTACTTCTTGTTCAGTGAATCGCTCAGACAAACAAGTTTACATTTGCAGGAGATGCTGCCCGCTTCTTGTTTACAATGTCACCTGAAAGTCACAACAGGGGTTTGCATGGCACTGTTGTAGCCGGTATTGCAAGATATTTACATGCCAGATGTGCTAAAGAGTCATATGTCCTTTCGTTCTTCAACCACTCTTCCAGAAGACATGAGTCCATGCTGATGATGGGTTCTGCTCAATAACGATTCAAAGCAGTGTGGACCAACGCATATTCATTTTAATCTGAGTCAGATGCCACCAGCAGAAAGTTGATTTTCTTTTTTGGCGGTTCAGTTCTTTAGTTTCCGCATTGGAGTGTTGCTCTTTTAAGGGTTCTGAAAGCATGCTCCACACCTCATCCCTCTCAGATTTTGGATGGCACTTCAGATTCTTATACCTTTGGTCGAGTGCAGTAGCTATCTTTAGAAATCTCACATTGGTACCTTCTTTGCATTTTGTCAAATCTGCTGTGAAAGTGGTCTTAAAACAATGTGCTGGGTCATCATCCGAGACTGCTATAACATGAAATATATGGCAGAATGCAGGTTAAACAGAGCAGGGGACATACAATTCTTCCCCAAGGAGTTCAGTCACAAATTTAATGAATGCATTTTTTTTAAATGAGCGTCATCAGCATGGAAGCATGTCCTCTGGAATGGTGGCCAAAGCATAAAGGGGCATGTGAATGTTTAGCATATCTGACATGTAAATGCCTTGCAATGCCAGCTACAAAAGTACCATGCAAAAGCCTGTTCTCAGTTCAGGTGACATTGTAAATAAGAAACGGGCAGCATTATGTCCCGTAAATGTAAACAAACTTCTTTGTCTTACTGATTGGATGGACAAGAAGTAGGACTGAGTGGACTTGTAGGTGTTAAAGTTTTGTTTAAAGTTTTGTTTTTTGAGTGCAATTATGTAACACAATAAATCTATATTTGTAGGTTGAACTTTCACGATAAAAAGATTGCACTTCAGTACTTGTATTAGGTGAATTGAAAGATATTGTTTCTTTGTTTATCATTTTTACAGTGCAAATATTTGTAATAAAAATAATATAAAGTGAGCACTGTACACTGTATTCTGTGTTGTAATTGAAATCAATATATTTGAAAATGGAGAAAAAATCCAAAATATTTAATAAATTTCAATTGGTATTCTATTGTTTAACAGAAATTATTAAAACTGCAATTAATCAAAAATATTTTTTTTAAATCGTGATTAATATTTTTTAATCGTGTGAATTAACTGCAATTAATCGACAGCCCTACTTATTACTCATTATTGACAGGTGGGAGGCCAGGGCTGAGTTAAGAACAATAATCACACTTCTAAAATTAGTATTTCTATGAGTAAGTCTGCTATCAGTCTCCTAAGACAGTGTTTTGTTGGCCAGATGCTACTGGTAAAATTCTGACCATGCCTTCATAATGTATATAAATAAATAATCTCACTGCCAACAAAATCAGGAAAAATGTGAGGTTGGAGACAGCAGTGTCATGAAGCTATCCTGCCAAGCTCATATTCATATGTTAGTGTGTTCTTTCTTCTTTTGATCTGTGCATATGTACAATTGTATATTTTAGTGCGCATGCCGCTTTCTACTTCATGCACTATCCGTGCTTCATGTGACTGAGTTTGCAGGTGATTGTCTTATGGATTTGGGTCAAGTGGATGTGGAGGAGGACAAATTTGTGTTGGCTTCCCTCCATCAGTTTTGGGAACCTACACAGTAAATATTAGAGAGTGTTGATGAAAGGATAAATAGAGGGTTTTGAGAGAAGTGAAGGAAGATATACCATATTTATCAAAATATTCTGAGTACATGGTGAGCAAGTTATTTCACACTATGTGCATATATAATTTATAGGCTATTAAAGCCTATAATATTCATTATATAGGCTAGTTTTTCTCACTTTCTCAATGCCTGTCTAGAGATTACCAGTCATTTTTCTGGTAAATTCTTTCACTTTTGCACATATAGCTTGTGTCACTCTGTGTGTCCGAGGTGTTTACTCAAGATTAATTAGTGGTCCTGGGGGAGACAGAGGATAGAGACGCAAAAGCAAAAAGAGATGCCTGCCTAGAAAAACGACTGGGATTTTCTGCTCGGTGGGTTTGGAGCACGCAAGATAAAATTTTATTATAGGTAGTATGCTATGTAAAAATTCTTATATCGACTTATAAATCATATGCATAATACATTGTATTTTATAGTATGGCAAAAGAAAAATGCCAACAATACATTGCTTCATAGTGAACATTAAATTGGAATAAACACATATATTTTATATATAATCTGGATAAACTTTGTATTTCCCTAACAAAAATTAATCAAATGTTTTTTCCTTTAGTCCTATGAAAAGGATAATTTTCCTTATTCATGGTGTAAAAATAATTATATATCCTCTCTTGTTTTCCTGTGAGGACATAGCACTAACTTTCACAGAAATATCCTGGTGAAAGAACACAGGTTTTTGTCATATATATATTAATAAAAATATTATTTGTTGTTGTATAGATATATACATCTCAATATTTATAATATAAAATTATTTGTTACTGGTTTCAATAAAAACTTTCTGCTACTAATTTTAGTACCAATATTGGATAATTCAGCATAACCTTCTATAAAAAACAAAACAAAGCAATTTATTGGAAAAATACAACCCACATACAATTTTCTGATGATTTTCTTATTACCTGTGTGTAATTCATATCATTTTAACCAATAGTTGAGCTTTAAGCTTGTGGATTACTCGCATCCTATATCCTCCATTGCCATCTTATATCCTCTAAGAGTCTCATTACGTATTCAGACAAGGAATTTCACAATTTAGATGCTACAGAGAAGAAAAATGTCCTGAGAACTCTTCTAGTAAATTGTATTATTTACTGTATTTTTTATTTTTGTATTTGTTATATTCTTGTATTCTTTACTTCTACTTTACTTACATATGGAATTAGTTCAAGAATTTGTCTAAAATGTATTTCTGTCATGATGTCATCATTACAGAGAGGGCGGCTGAAAATAAAATTATTCTGTTTTTACAACTTCACCTTTGTATATATGCAAATATAAAGCTTTTGTGTTTTTATATTCAATGTCCTTTCTGTGAAAATAATAAATTCATTTTTTATGGTATGGGGACTTCTTACACTTGACATAGCTTAGGGCCTCAGAATTTCATAATCTGGCCCTGTTCATGGACCTATCCTTCATGAATTTATCTAGTTCCTATTGGAACCCTGTTATAGTCTTGGCCTTCACAACATCCTCTGGCAAAAAGTTCCACAGGTTGACTGCATTTTGTGTGAAGAAATACTTCCTTTTGTTTGTTTTAAAGCTGCTGCCTATTAATTTTGTTGGGTGACTCCTAGTTCTTGTGTTAAGAGAAGGAGTAAATAACACTTCCTTATTTACTTTCTCCACACCAGTCATGATTTTATACACCTCTATCATATGCCGCTTAGTCATCCCTTTTTGAAGCTGAAAAGTCCCAGTCTTATTAATCTTTTCTCATATGAAAGCTGTTTCATACTCCTAGTCATGACCAGCTGGCAAAACCAGTTAAAGCAAATACTAGATAAAGGTATAACTGTTTAAAAATATAGGTCTTTTAGAAGTATACATTTACTGTGCCATAGGTTATCCGTTACAAGGTTTCTTCTGTAGTTATTAAATTAGTGTATAATTGTCATATAATTGCTCATTGCCCACCCCAGAAAGGATCAAGTCAGCAGAGGGGATATTATGGGTCTGTTCCTGCACCTCATATATAACTGTTTTGCCATATACATATGTTATTTCTCCTGACTGCAAGTAATTGAGAGCAATAGGAATACCAAGGGAAAGGGTACTGTAGTGCTTCTGAGCTAGCTGAAACCAACAAGAACCAAAAACAATCCCCAGACCCTGTTTTTGTGAGCTCTTCCAAAGCAAAGCAAATACACTCTGACTTCTAGGGCAAGTACCAGGCTCCCATTGTGCTGTCAGCCCTGGATTTCTGGCCAGAAAGAGGAGAGGTGACCCCATGCCACTGCTTCTGCTGGGAGTTCCCCTGCCACTGCTTTGCCAACTGAGGGTGTGGGCTGTTTCTGACCCCCACCCCCACCCCCCGCCCAGGTTGTGCTGTGCCTAGGGACCTGGTTGCCTTACTCTAGCTTTGCTCCTGCTCGGTTTCCACAGCAGACTCAACACTGGCACAAAGATGATACCTTTTACAGGGATGCAGTGTATGCTCTCACCCAAGCACTGGCCAGTGCAGTGAGGAGCCCGGCCTGTTGTTGCTGTTTAAAGGAGGTTAACTCTGCTTGGGTACTAACCTCATGCAGTCCTTATGTTCTCTCCCCATTTAACAATCTGGACCTTCATTCCCCCGACTCCCCTGCCCTTTCACACTTTTAAAAGAAACCTGATTGCAAATATTGTTTCAGACACACAATGTGTCTTTTGTACAGATAGTGGTTAATTTGCAGTGGCGACACTTGTGCATTATGAGAACCTTAACTTGTTTAATTTAGCTGACTCCATTAGGAATCAGGTTTATGTGAAGATAAACGGCAAGGTAGAGTGGAAACTGCAAATGCTGCTATTGAATCTGTAAACCAGCATTTTGGGGGATTTTCAAACATTCTATATTATCTTTTATATATTTATCAACTCCATCTGTTGTTTAAACCACACCCCATAAAATGCCAAATAGCAACAGCATTTACCAGGGAAACAGTACAAGGCATAATACTTCAATGAATACGTAAAGCTGAGCATGAAAAAACATTCAAATTGCAAAAGATAAGGCTCTAAATAGTTCTTTTCATTTCTTTTTAAATGCAGCCTCAACATTTTAATTAGTATCATTTACTGTGAATACAGTTTAGATTTGTTTTAACTTGTTCAAAACTTTCA
Source organism: Mauremys reevesii (assembly GCF_016161935.1). Lineage (NCBI taxonomy): Eukaryota > Metazoa > Chordata > Testudines > Geoemydidae > Mauremys > Mauremys reevesii. The sequence goes on along the minus strand of NC_052624.1, from coordinate 67,536,590 downwards.
AAAAAAAAAAAAAATAAACCCAGATTCTTATTTCTTTGGTATTATTCTATTCCACTGCAAATTGAGATATGCAACACCAAAATAGCTATTGAAGAAATGAGATTTGCTTTTAATCTGTTAAAATTAACAAGATGCCATATGAAGACTTCTATAAGCTTCTCATATTCATTACCAAAAAACAGAAAAAAGAAAAGTTAATTTGGCAACAGGAAGTCAATGATCAGCAAATAATGAACACAGTCTTGAATGGGTACAAAGCAACAAAACTCTGGAAGGGCCAATCCTAACTCAGAAAAATTCTTCAACTTCGACTTCAGTGGCAGTTTTCAGCCTACATATGCACTAAACACTCATGCCCAGTATAGGGATCTTTATTCTATGGCTATTTCAAAGTATGAGTTGAATGAAGTAGATGGGTAACAGACTCGTTTTCCTGTCATAGCACACACTTCAATCAAACTAATGTTGCTGCCTGGATGTGAGCCTGTGAGAGTGATTATGGAACTGTCTTTTCCACCATTGTATGCAGACACAAGGAAATGTGTTCTGAAAAATAAATAAATAATATAGCCACACCTAGCACCGCTCAGATTATTCAGCTCTCCCTCTGCTTACACTGGCCCCGGCCAGCTATCTCACAGCACTGTTTTGGGAGGAGAATCACAGTTTCCATGCCTTGGGCCGGAGGCTCAGATCTTTTCCTTCTCTTCTGATTCTACCTTCTTTATGGTCACAAGGCAGTCAGTTTCCATCTCTGTGGAGCACCCAACAAAAATCACACTCCTGCTGTTTATCTAAAATTAAACAAAAGTAACATTTAGTTGGTACAAGGGAAAACACACTAACCATGGGATAAAATCCAAACAGAGCTAGACTAAAGCATAACAGTGTGTAGCGATGTGCGCTCAAAGCTTACTTAGGCCTGGTCTACACTACGAGTTTAAACCGAATTTAGCAGCGTTATACCGATTTAACCCTGCACCCGTCCACACAATGAGGCCCTTTATATCAATATAAAGGGCTCTTTAAACCAGTTTCTGTACTCCTCCCCGACGAGAGGAGTAGCGCTGAAATCGGTATTGCCATGTCGGATTAGGGTTAGTGTGGCCGCAAATCGACGGTATTGAACTCCAGGAGCTATCCCACGGTGCACCATTGTGACCGCTCTGGAAAGCCATCTGAACTCGGATGCACTCACAAAAGGGATCCAAGCTTCTCTTTAGAATACTGCTTCTCACATTGAAAGACCAAGCCCCCAGACTCCTGTCTTACCATCCAAACATCCAACCTCCTCTTCGATGACTGAAGCTGCACAGCACAATACCAATCTTCTGCTTCGCCACTGAAACGCCAACCTCCTCTCCCTCAATGTCTCTATATCTGTACCACTTAGTCACCAGCAATATTCTTCAATCCTCTGCATCAATGCCAAAAAATGCATCTTCATTTTTCACCATACTCCAAAGAGCTGCTCACACAAATCCATTTGAGAGGCAAACAAACCCCAAAGCCCTACATGTGGCCTAATTTGACTGTTCCTGCTCAATATGTTTACAACAGTTGAATAGATGTAACCAAGATGCTTGACAGGCACCCAAATACTATGGGCAATATCGATAGATAGATGAGTTGCATATAAAGATGAGCACCACAAGGCTTCTGGATGAGGGAAAGGAGAAAACTGAATAAACTATAATAATGGCACAAAACCAGGGGACTTCGCTTCAACAAGGGGCTACATTTTTGTATGTTTCCATCACATTTTCCAAAGAGAAGAGAGACATATGAGAGTAGACTGTTCCACTGCATACCATCTATTCTTTGAACCCACTATATCATCTATACTGTAGTTGACGTATTGTGCATGATTCCCCATATATGCAGCCCCCGTCATGTCTAAAGAAAAGATTCTTTTCTACCTGGACTATCATAGCAGCGAAAGGCTGGTCTCCTCTCCCCCACTACCCTTTAATGTCCTGGCTGGACTATCATAGCAGCTGGAGGCTTCCTCCCCCTCATTTTACCTCACTAAAAAGTCTGTTTCTTATTCCTGCATTCTTTATTACTTCATCACACAAATGGGGAGACACTGCCACGGTAGCCCAGGAGAGTTGGGGGAGGAGGGAAGCAACGGGTGGGGTTGTTGCAGGGGCACCCCCTGTGAATGGCATGCAGCTCATCATTTCTGCGGGATCTCTGGGGCTCTGACACGGAGCGGCTGTGCTCTCTGGTTCTCTAGTACACTTGCCCCATATTCTAGGCTGGACCAACTATTTTTAGACAAAACATAGGAAGGGAATGACCCAGGGAGTCATTCCCATTTTTGCCTATGTGCCCCCGGCCGACCTCAGTGAGGCCAGCCAGGAGCACCCATGATAGCAGCAGATGGTACAGAACGACTGATAACCATCATCTCATCACCAATTTACAATGGCAGACAGTGTAATATGACTGGTAACCGTCTCTGCTATCTTGCAAAGGCAAATGAATGCTGCTGTGTAGCAGTGCAGGATGCTGCTGACAGACGCAGTACAGTACACACATGGTGACAGTGACAAAAGGCAAAACAGGCTCCATGATTGCCATGCTATGGCGTCTGCCAGGGCAATCCAGGGAAAAATGGTGCGAAATGATTGTCTGCCGTTGCTTTCCTGGAGGAAGGATTGAGTGACGACATTTACCCAGAATCACCTGCGACACTGTTTTTGCATTGGGATCTCAACCCAGAATTCCAATGGGTGGGGGAGACTGCGGGAACTATGGGATAGCTACGGGATAGCTACCCACAGTGCAACACTCCGGAAATTGACACTAGCCTTGGTACATGGACGCACACCGCCGAATTAATGTGCTTAGTGTGTCCGCGTGCACTCGACTTTATACAATCTGTTTTACAAAACCGGTTTATGTAAAATCGGAATAATCCCATAGTGTAGACATACCCTTAGTCAGGGGCTGCTCTAGCTATAGGCAAACTAAGCAGCTGCCTGAGGTGGCAGTTTGGCCAGGCCAAACTTGAGTGGTGCTGCAACCTGGAGCTTGTGCCCTCCTCACTTCTGTCCACGAACCCTCAGAAGGCTCTCCACACCCCTCCTCCCCCAGAAAGTCTGATATATTCCCCCTGCTTGAGAACCTCTGATGTAGTGGGTAGGTGGAGGGCACTGCTCTGAAGTTTTGCCTAAGGCAGCAAATTGTGTTGAGCACCTTCTGAGCTTAGTTATAGAGACTACTGATTAAGCAGGATGGCAGGCCTGTCTCAGCCAGCTGCTGCCAGGTCTGTCTCTTAAGATGTTCCAGCAGCTTCATACCCCCACCCTTCTTTCATGCTCCCCTGTGACTTTTGTTTTAAAGTCTCCAGAACTAGTCCTGTAAATTCAACTTGCCTGAGTCAGGCAATGGACCCTGGTGTAACAGAGATCAGAATCTGACTCTTGGTGTGTCTGAGCACACGTTCTCCTTGGTGCAGTTTCTAGAAGCATGTTCAGGAACACTGCACCCTAGTGACAAATCCAGTGCTAGTCTCTTTGTGCTGCTCCAGCGGCTGCCTCAAAGGCCTGGCCCAAAACTCACTCACTAACTCAGCAAGCATTCTTCCATTGATTTCAATGGGATTTAGATCAGGCCTCAACTGAGCAATTGAGGACTCCCTGCTACTATGTCCCCTTTCCCAGTTCCCCCAGCAAAGGTGAGCCCTACACATCAGGAGAGGGAGGCGACATGGCACTTCAGCAAACCCGGCTGTGGAGGAGGGGGTACTGAAGCTCAGCGAAATGTAGGGCAGCTTTAGAGATTAGAGGTGAAGAGCAAAGATAACTTAACTGCCCCATGTCTTCTGCAATCCTCAGCTACACAGAGCAGAGCTCCGGCATGGCTCAGGACTTGGATCTAAGAACAGTTGCCCACTTGAATACAGTTAGAAAAATGAAGGTTAAGAGAAAATATGAATAAACCTTGTGTGCCAATATACCTGGTTGAAAGCACATCAGACAGCAAGACATTATATTGATGATGGTCTATAGGGTCCCTCACCTATAGATCATTAGTTCAAGTTCCACCCAGGTTAGTAGCTCTAAGTGACTGACGGTTGTTACCACCTAACTGTTCAATTCCAAGTAGACATCCACACTACAAAATTTCACTGCCACATACACTGTTGTTGGCAGTCTCAGAAAAAGAGGCTAAGCACTGAATGGACCCAGAGAATTACTCCCCTAAGGATCTGAAATGGAGGGGCAGCATGGGAAGCTTGTACTGCTACTGCCAAGACTGTACCCATTTTTGTACTTCAAAAAGTCCAGGACTTCAGCATCCAGGACTCTCAAGCCAACACCTTCAATGAGAACACATGCAAACCAGACAAGCTGCAAGAACCAAGATGTATGTATATTTCCATCTCAACGGAATTCCTATCAACTTTACTATTAGTTAGTGTACAGATTCACTGAGGGAAAATTATATCCCTAAGTATTTATTATGTCTTGGTAAAATTACTTATAAAACCTAATTCATAGTGAAAATCTGTTAGAACACTCTTGCTCCCAAATTCATTGTCGCTATTTATACTGTTATTGTAAATCTTTCTGATGCCCTGAATGCTTGGCTCCCAAGAACGTTTTTTATAACGAGGGTGCGGCAGGCAAAACTTTTCTCCCTCCTAATTCATTACTAAATTGTATTTGCAAGTTCAAATGCCAAGGCGATGAAATCATAATAGTATTCATTGGAATTTGTTTGATTATTTTGGTAGTGTTGCAGAGAAGGTATCTATAAAATGGCATGAAAAGCAAAGCAACAGAACTGTTTTAGGGGTTTTCCTAAAATTATCTGCTTCACGCATCACTTTTACTGTATGACTATCCTGAAAGATTTATGCTCTGTGTGTTGAGGGCCAGGTTTCAAATGTCTTCACAGAATTAAAAAATATATATATTTAAACATAACTTTAAAAATGTGTGTTGGACCTTTGTGCCTTTCAAAGAGGTCAAGTTCAAGACATTTATAAAAAGACTATGCCCAGAGAGACTGCATGGGAAAGCCTATTAATATTGCTGCTTTCGCTTTACCTCCCCTTTGATTATAAAACAAGGTTATGGGTGGTGGAAGCTGCAATGGAAGGAAGATCCTGATTGGGCTAGGATACCTTAGCCTAGCAAAAAAATAAAGAAAACCCATAGTTTGGGGTAAAAAGCAAGATGCAATTTAAGTTTTAATTATGAAAGCCTTGCAAAAAAATTTATTTTTAAAAAAAAATACAAACTGAGGAGGGGACTAAAACATAAAAAGAAATAGTGTTTTTATTCTGCTATTTCTAATATTTTCATCTAGATTTATTCATAATATAACAGATTTAGGAGAATCATAAATGTTTATTGGACAGGATCAATATTTAGCATAAGAGATAATAAGAACCAAGTTTTGCCTTCAGTCATAACCTGTGCAATATGCCAGGGCCTTGTTTCAAAATCTTAGTTTCATGAGGAGTAAATCCAGTCCTCTTTTTCCCTGCTGTGAAGGACCCTCTTCAGCAGAACCCGTGGAGTTTGCTGCTCTGCAGATGGAGGTGACAAATGCAGGAGTGGCAGCAGGGGGAGGGAGGACATACATTGGGTGCACATTCACTTCTTTACCACATATTATGGAATATGTGGCTTAAAATGCATAATGCTACTTTCAATACAGCCTAAGCACCAATTTCTTCTCAGTTACACTAATGTAAAACAGAACAAGTTCTATGGCCTGATTTTCATTCACACTCAGGCCCCTTTACATCACTCTGGCAATGTAAAGGGGCCTTTGTATACACAGGAATCACAGCCATTGACTTCAGTAGAATTATCCCATATTTACATCAGCATGAATAAGAGCAGAATTTGCGTTCTGAGTGTCTTCATCAGAAATCTGTCTTATGGATGTCTTCTGTGGTTTTTTTAAAATTATATTCAAGAGAGGAATGTGGAAATTCAGATAAAACTATAATTTATCTCCTTTGAGCCAGATGCAGTCAACATAGGCCACATTTGGATTTAGGGCTGAGTAACTTTTTAGTTGGCTAAATATTTAATGAAAATTGGCATTACTTGAAGATGTCTGAAGCCGCTTTCTGGCTTGCAAGCAAAAGGTTATTAAAGTAAGGTCATTTACTTGCCCTAGACTCTGCCCCCACCGCTCAGCGTTGCTTTCCCAGTGTCATAACTAACTCGTTGTCACAAGGATGTGTGAAACTATGTGGAAATGCAAATGCTGATGAGTCATTAATTATATTTAAATAATTAAGACATTTATATCTTGGGCCTACGCAGAACTTTGCCTACTAGCCCCTTATCATGTGGCATCTTTTTGTGTCCTCTTTTTGAGAGACATTTCTCTGTGGTTATTAATGAATTGTTGCAAGATATATGTACATACAAACCTGGAATCTTCTATGTAACATCAAGAAAAAGAGGCCAGGCCATTTGTTCATGTCAAATTACATCTCCCAGGCTGTAACACCTTATTGGCCTCTGAAGATATTGAGGTGACCCCTGAGGCAGAGTAAGGGCACACTGATCCCTGCAAAAACATCCTAACCATGCAGAAGGAAGTGGGGGGGTCTCTTGCATCAATAAAGACACCCAAAGTTGTATGCTGTTTTCTTCCCTGGATTGGCCAGCCAAAGAAGGAGAGGTGAAAGACTCTAACCATTGGCTAAGCCAAGCCTGAAGTCTACAACTGAGAGAGAAGAGACCAGACCCCTTCCTGCATTTTAAAAGCTTTAAGTCCATCCTATCATTGATAGAAATACCAGTAAATATCAACTTAATTCTAAACTAAGATCAATTATCTAACTTAAAGACTTAAAGTGAAGAAGGCATGAAGATCCCTCTGTAATTTGAGGATGCTTAAATTGCTCCAACACCCATTTGTATGTGTCTAACAGTTCCCCAAAGTAGACACTAAATCCCTAAATCTATTACTTAAAAAGTAAGGGTGAGTGTCATCCTAAAGTTGTGCAAGACTGCCAGAGAGATGCAGCCATTGTGTTAAAAAAGGGAGAAACAGATTACATAAATGAAAGATGGGCGGCTTCTGTGAACAGTGAAGTGTAATGGGAGAGAGCAGCCAAAGGAGAAAATTACCACAAAATCATTTAAAGAGCAGTACTTCCTTAAAACCAAGACAAGAACTAGCCTCTGCCTTAAACAGACTCTTAGCTAAATGGCTTAAATCAAAGGGAACGGCTTCTTCTCTTAACCTTCCTGTAAGACGTAAGAGAATTGTTTTCCTTAACTTGTCCATTACCATTTGATTGAATTACTTATTGTAGTAATTGGTGAACTAGAGAAATGGAACTGTTGATTTATTGATTATATTTCAATTATAACCTTGATATGACTATTGCACTGGATTATTGTAAATTAGGCTAGGAAAACTATACATTAAATTAGCTAGTGACATTTTGCTTAAACTCATATTTGTTCTATAAGTGCTTGCTTAATCTTTTAATAAATGTATAAAGGATAGACCAATGCAGTGTCTCCCTCAAAACGTCAACTAAGCCAAAGTAACCTACTGTGGCAAATTGCCAGCACTATTATGATGGGTCTCGCGCTTTCTCTTCTTTAGGGGCTGTTCAGGGCACCATTTATTGCCCCTGAATCAGAATATTAATTGCCCCACTAGTGTCTTTGAGGAGGGGAGTGGAGAGGGAGTGACCTGGGCCCGCCCTCTACTCCAGGTCCCAGCCCAGGGGCCCGGAGGATAGTGGTGAACCACTTGAACTGGCGGTTCCTTCCCCTGGGCTACTTCCCTCTCCTGCCCTTCAGCTTGTGGGGGGCTTCCTGCCCTCCCTCTGCACAAGCCAGGTGCCCCTTACCTAGGGTCTTGGACTTCTTAGCCCACTGCAGCACTCCTCCAAACTTTCCTCTGCTTCTCTTCAAACTATTCTCTGCTCCAATACCAATCCTTTCTGCTCCAACTCCCACACTGTCTGATTGAAGCAGGGGGGTTTTATCATGTGACTGACTGCAGGTACTCTAATTGGCTTCAGGTGCTCTAATTGGCTTCAGGTGCTCTAGTTAATCTATAGCAAACTTTCTTCCCCTTACAGGGAATAAGGCTCCCTTGTAACACTCTCCTGCTGCCCTCTGGCCATGCTGTATCACACCTACATACAGAAAAAAGGTTAAATAATTAAAAATAATTCCTGAGCCTATCCTATATTTTAATTACTTAAAACACCACCCTATTTTCCCTACACAACCAAGAAGCAAAGATAAGCAGATGCAATCAGAACGGATGTTGCAAGATTTCAGGGAAATCGCAGAACTATTTAGGTTCAACCAGGATGAATCATTTACATATGCAATCCAACTGGTTTATATTGTTCTCAACTTCAGTATTGTCCGGCCTCATGACATAAAATCTTTTCAGGCAATAAAGAACCAGTGTTTTTTTTTCATGTATGTAACAATATCACTCATACACATGTGGTTTAGCAAAGATAAATAAAATTAATAAATGTTACAAAGTGTTGTGACATCTTTCTGCATAAAAAGAGAGGGATCTGTAGATTTTCCATTATGATTTTAGTTCCATACTTTGTGAGACCCTTGTACAATGGACCAAGTTTATAAATACCACCAGCAGATACTATCATTTTCCTACTATGTTTCTGACAAGATTGATGATAGTGAAGATGGTAAGCGATGGTGCTGGTGAAACAAAGGCTCCTCGGAGCCCAAGGGAGTTAGCCAGCCGACTCCATGGGTGCTCCAGGGCTGTGGAGCACCCACAGAAAAAAAATAGAGGGTGCTCAACAGCCACCTGCCGATCACCTGTTTGGCAGGCCCCAATGGTCAACTCCTCCCCCTCTCCCCCAGCGTCTCCCATCTGCCTCCAATCAGCTGTTTGGTGGCAGGCCAGAGTTGCTGGGAGGGAGGGGAAGGAGTGGGAGTGGGATGTGCTCAGAGGAGTGGCAGAGCGGGGATGGGAAAAGGTGGGGTGGGGGCAGAGCCTTGGGGGAGGGGGCGGAATGGGGGCAGGAAAAGGCAGGATGAGGGTGGGACCTTGGGGGGAAGGGGAAGAGTGGGGAGCAGAGAGGGAGTGGAGCACCCCAGGGAAAGCAGAAAGTCAGTGCCTGTGGCCTAGCAGAGTTTGCTAGTAGAGGGAGGCACAGTTATGTGTTGTTTTTGTTTCCTTAACTTGAAGATTCTCTACAAGGAAGAACCCACCATGGGAGGAAAATGGCATGTCACTAAAACCACTGCTAGCTCTTCCTCTGTCTGCATGTGTGGGTGCCTCCGCCAGGTAGGCATCATGATCAGGAGCACCAGCAGTTTCTCAAGGAGACAATAATAAAGGCACAACTGCAAACTCTCCTGATGTGAAGGAAAGATAGGAAAAATAGTAGGAGGCTAATATGGCTCCATCAGGAGCTGTTTAATGACCTGAAAATCAAAAAGGAATCCTACAAAAAGTAGAAACATGGACAGATTGCAAAGAAGGAGTACAAAAAACCAGCATAATCATGTAGGAACAAAATCAGAAAGGTTAAGGCACAAAATCAGTTACACTAGCAAGGAACATAAAAGGTAGTAAGAAGACATTCTTTAAACACATTAGGAGCAAGGGAAAGACAAAGGAATAGTGGGGAAGGAGAGCTAACAACGGGTGACATCAAGAAGGTTGAGGTGCTTAATGCCTCTTTTGCTAGTCTTCACTAAAAATGTTAATGATGACCAGATACTCAACACAATTAATATTAATAGCAAGTGGGAAGGAATGCAAGCCAAAACAGGGAAAGAACAGGTTAAAGAATATTTAGATAAGTTAGACATATTCAAGTCAGCAGGACCTGATTAAATTCATCCTAGGGTATTGAAGGAGCTAGCTGAAGCAATCTTAGAATCATTAGTGATTATCTCTGAGAATTCCTGTAGGATGGGTGAAGTCCCAGAAGACTGGAAAAGGGAAAACATAGTAACTATCTTTAAAAAGGAGAACAAAGAGGATCGAGAGAATTATAGACCAGTCTAACTTTTGATACCTGGAAAGATATGGGGACAAATTATTAAACAATCAGTTTGTAAGCACCTGGAGGATAATAGGATTTTAAGGAATAGCCAGCATGGATTTGTGAAGAACAAATCATGCCAAATCAACCTAACGTCTTTCGTTGACAGGGTTACCAGCTTAGTGGATGGGGGGGAGCAGTAGAAGTGATATATCTTGGTTTTAGTAAGGATATTAATACAGTCCCACATGACATTCTCATAAGTGAACTAGGGAAATGTAGTCTAGATTAAATTACTATAAAGTGGGTGCACAACTGGCTGAAAGACTACTCAAACAGTAGCCAATGGTTTGATGTAAATCTGGGAGGGTATATCTGGTGGGCTCCTGTAGGAGTCAGTCCTGAATTCAGTAATATTCAATATTTTCATTAATGACTTTAATAATGAAGTGGAGAGCATCCTTATAAAATCTGCAGATGACACTAAAATGGAAGGATTGCAAACACTTTGGAGGACATGATTAGAATTCAAAATGACCTTGACAAATTGGAGAATTGGTCTGCATTCAACAAAATAAAATTCAATAAAGATAAGAGCAAAGTAGTTCATTTACGAAGGAAAAATCAAATGCACAACTACAAAATGGGAAATAACTGGCTTGGTGTTAGTACTGCTGAAAGGGATCTGGGGGTTATAGTGGATCACAAATTAATATAAGTTAATTTGATGCAGTTGCAGAACAGACTAATATCTTTCTGCCCTGTATTAACAGGAATGTTGTTTGTAAGACATGGGCGATATTTGCCCCACTCTATTCAGCACTGATGAGGCCAGAGCACTGTGCCCAGTTTTGGACTCCATACTTTGGGAAAGATGTGGACAAGTTGGAGAATCCAGAAGAAAGCAACAAAAATGATACAAGGTTTAGAAAACCTGACCTATGAGGAAAGTTTAATAAAAAACAAAACTGGGCATGTTTAGTCTTGAGAAAAGAAGACTGAGATCAGACCTGATGATAGTCTTCAAATACATTAAGGCCTGTTATAAAGAGGACAGTGATCAATTGTTTTCCATGTCCACTGAAGATAGTACAGGAACTACTGGCTTAATCTGGAGCAAGGGAGATTTAGGTCAGAGATTAAGAAAAAACTTTCTAACTATGGGGGGAGATTAGATCAGTGGTTTGCACATTGGCCTCCTAAACTCAGGGTTGTGAGTTCAATCCTTGAGGGGGCCATTTAGGGATCTGGGGCAAAAATCTGTCTGGGGATTGGTCCTACTTTGAGCAGGGGGTTGGACTAGATGACCTCCTGAGGTCCCTTCCAACCCTATGATTCTATGACAGTTAAACTCTGGAATAAGCTTCCAAGGGAAGTTGTGGAATCCCCACCACTGGAGCTTTTTAAGAACACATTGGACAAACACCTGTCAGGGATGGTCTAGATATACTTGGTCCTGCCTCAGTACAGAGGGCTGGACTTGATGACATTTCAAGGTCCCTTCTAGGCCTACATTTCTGATTATATGATTATCCATGCAATGGTTTGATTACCTAGTTTTTAACATTTCTCCCATTGAAAATATTCACATTTGCTACTTCATTTTTTGTTATCAGAGACATTGCTGGTATTGGGTTAGTCTAGTCAGCAGTTATGCTGCCTTCTTTTGGTAACCTAGTACTTTGGAAAGCTAAAGGATCTAAATATGTCAACGCTACAGATCATTCAGCTTCTGTTGGCTTGTGATACTCTTGGCTGATAGTCCACACTAAAGCTAAGGCATTCTGTGGGATTCAGTAGCTCACAGGGGTAAATAATGGAATATGGAATATTTCACACCTAAGTCACCAGTTCAAATAAGGCAGAAATCATTGGTGATTAATAGTTATTACCATCTGATGACTGTTTGCAGGCAGACATGAAGTGAGTTGGTGGTCATAGTCATTACTACTGGACAAATATTCATATATAAATCCAATACCACTTTTAGAAGCAACTGGGACTCTTGTTCAAGGTCTAGCCAAAGAAGCCAAGGGTTAAATGGGCATAGAGATTGAAAAGTCTAACCCCCTAGAGTTGGTTCCTCTATAGTAGGGCTTAAAGGCAGGTCACTACGGGGAAGCTTGCACTGCTGTTTTCTGTTCAGTACCTTTCCTGGGGATAAACTGAAGACACCAGTGTTCTGTGATAACAATCTGACATTTTCAAAAAACCTTAGATTTAAAAGAATTTTTTTAAATGAAATTCTGTAGAAGATTTTAATTATTTTAGAAATGTATCTGACTCTCTACTGTGTTGTATTATGAAAGCCCGGGATGCTACTGCAGAACAGTACAAATCAATATATGCTTTGAGGAGCAGGGACTGATGAATTCTGGTTCTGAAGTATGAAATAGACCTAGCTCTTTAGATCTACAGAACCAGTGAGTATCTGACCAAACAAAAAGATAAATTTGTAAATTTCAGGTTTCAATTACATCATAGTTCACTGTATGGTTTGCTCCCAATTATCTGATGACTTTGATGCAACTATTACAACAGAGTCTCTTTCTAGAGAACTAGTTCAACAACCTAGAATATGTAGAAATACCGACAACTGTGTTTATCTCACCAGAGGTGAGATTATATTAAAAATAAGTTCATATCCAATCAGCTTGCTTCTGCTGAACTTCCAATGACTCTACACATACAGTAACAATGGCCAAAGCTGTGTACCACATGGCTGGAGAAACAATTACTGAACACCATTTTTCTTAACATTACTTTTCTAAAGCCTCATTGTTACGTAGTTTAACATATAACATGATCATTGCAAATGCACCTAAGAAAATATGGTTTTTTTTGTAGTAGTACTTTCCTGAGTCAGAGAATTTACTGCAACAAAACAAATATTGCTTAACCTTACTTTTTTAAAGCAAATGAAACCCAACATTGTAATTGTACCATTTTTAATGAATATAAAAGTCTGAATGGTACTGACACTGAAACGCACAGATGAAGACTCTGATTACTATAATCATGGCAGTGATTGTAAGACAGAAATTTGAGTTCAAAGTAAGCATTGCAAGAAATGCATCTACTGGAACTTTGTACTCTTGTGCTACTATATTTCTCATCAGAAAAGATTATAGCTGTGAAGTAGAACAAAAAGCCCAAAAGTTTACATAGATCACCATTGTTTTAAAACTCATTACATTAAAAAATCTTAAGATCCTGAGAAATATGAGCTGCAGGTCTTCCCAGTGTGTCGGCAAAAAAAAGGGATGTCACAGCTGCCATGAACAAGGCTTAGAAAGAGTCTGTTCTAAACCCTTATTTTCATTCCCTTTGTTTAGAGTAGTTGTCTTTAGAGAAACCAGAAAATCTGCAGTTCAGATTTCCCAGAATCATATGGAGTTGTTTGATTAAACTACAGGTGATAATTAGGGACAAAATCTGTATTCCAATGCATAGCCGGAATAATCAGCTAGTTTGCTGGTGAGAGTCCATGGGATTTAGAATGTTCCCTACTGCAGGATGTAGAGCAGAAGGGGAATGGCTACACTAACCTCCTCTCCTGTGCTATCACTTAGGGTTGGGGATGGAAGTAAGAGGAGTCCATAATAAACCAGCCCTACCCTTCCCCCAGCTTGCTCTTTTCCTCCCTGATATGGTATAGAGAGCTGCTGCAAAGCACTGTAGTCATGCTCCACAAGATCTATGTATTCTGCAATCCCTTCCCCTGTGCAGCAGAACTGACCAGGTGCGCTGTGGACAGGACAAATCTGTACCCATAGGGCGCGGCAGTTGCATTTTGAAAGAACTGCTGTACTTGGAATCTTACAAATTTTAAATTTCAGGAAAGCCTTATGAACTTTGCAGTATATAGGCTAATATATCTTTATCTTTATTTTTTATTGAACCATAATTCTAGGCATGCCATCCACATGTACCCAAAGTAAGATGAGGGTCTTGCCTTGCTAGCTCATCACAATATAGAATGTCAGCAAATCAAGAATTTTCATTTTAAACATTTCACAGTTTGACCCACTCTCTAGTGCTAGTCTTGGGATACCCCAAATAAAATTAAACAATTAATGGCATAACACATATAGTCAAAATCAAGTAAATTGTTTTGATTTTCATATATGAAAGGAACACAAAAATCATGTGGCATACTTGGGCACTACACACTGCTGCCTTTTGACTCTGCAGCCTTATATAAAGTCACACTTAACTTTGTAAAGAACAGTTCGACAATTTTTTAAACAAATATTTATTTTATTTATTTTTAGGAGGAAAACATGGGAGGTTCTTTGAAGAGCCAATATATAAAAAGCCTACAGATAAGTCTCGTTAGTTAAAAAAGTCAAGTTGTTCCACCAGTTCAAACTGCAATAAAGTTAAAATAAAATAAAATAAAATAAAATAAAAAAAATAAAATAAACGCACATGACACTGAAACAGTTACATTGGCCAGGTAAAATATTTTTGTTCTTAACCAAGCGCAGCTTTTCTCTCTCTCTCACACACACACACACACACACACACACACCCATTTTCAGAGAATTCAGGACTCATGGAGCCCAACTCTTGGCACAGAAAGAAACTAGTTGGAAGGATGGGTAGATGGCTCAAAGATGGCTTTGGAGAGCTTCATGTGAATGATATTGTTAAGTTTCAAAAACTCTATGGAAAAACAGAGAACTGTTACTAGCAAGTATTAAATAAACTAGTATGTAACTGTTATATGAATAAACAGATGTTGACTTTCAAGATTTACTGACAGATGCAAATATTGACTGAGGCATCTTTGTATTCATCAAAGTTTCCCCTTATTTTTATTAATTTAGGAATGTACCCATCGTGTAGTCTTTGCATGCTGAACATTTAAAATGTATATACATAACTTGATGTCAAGATTGAAAGACTTTTTTATCATTACACTACATACTATACTATAAATATATGCCCAGCTCATTTTATGGGTCAATAAACTCAAGATGTGGTAGACCAATGGCTGGTAAGCAAGCTGTGGAGCTAAGGGCCCCCACACTAAAAATGCCCTGACAATTAATGTATGCCATTATATGAAAAATGGTGATAAATCCCCTATAATCACTTCACAATATTGCTGAGTAAAATGTTTATTTTGGCATTGTGATTAATTTCTTCCCACTGCCTGACTGAAAATCTACAGAAAGGTCTTGCCGACTACATTTTCTAGGCTCAGACATGTTTGCTTAAAAACTTCTAATGGGGAATCTATACCTTGCACCGGTTTCTTGTGTCTTCTAATGCTCTATCTACTAGAATCCAGGAATGAAGGAAAGTAAATCTTTGTTGATGAAATTTCTGTTTCCAGCTCTAGCTGTCTGTTTTTATTCTCCTCAATAAAATGTCTTGTATTTCTGTTTGCAGAGGTTTTATACTTAACCCCCCACCCCCACCTAAATAATGTAGGTTTATATCTTTTTATTAACCGCCATTTTTCTAAATTCATATGAATATTTAAGCTGCCATAATACAGTTAAGATAACGCCATCAATCAGTGATTTATGACTCAATCGGAGGCAGTATGGTCCCCTGGGCAGTTGAGTCTTGGGTTTTAGTCGAGCTCTGCCAGTAATTAGGTGTGTGACCTCATGCAAGCCCTAATGAGGGTTCTCTAGCCAACTCCCAGCACTGTTAATAGTGTTTAAGATGTCACCACTTATGGGGTGGAGAGCCATTCATGTGCTCAGGACTTGGCATGTAAGTGAGAGAGAAGCAGATTTTCCAGTATTTCTTCTCCTCTTCCAAACCCAGTTATGAAATTCTAGTGGCACACCTTGTGCCTTCTAGTTACATATTAAGACTAGCCTTATCTATATGAGTTAAGTATCAGTTGAGAAATATATAAATATTTCCACAAAAAGGTTTAGTAGAATCATGTGATTTATTTAATTTGCATAAATGTAAAACCTGTATTTATTCCACGTGACGTAAGTTTGTAAAAGGAAGCTAGTCATTTAGTTTCGCCTCTACTGATTTAATCTGGCAGTCTATCGCTAGAGGTGATAGAACATCTTATCAAAAGCAGCTAAGAAAGATCAGACACCAAGAGGAGAGAGGGAAGGAAGATTACACAAACACATCAGCACAACTTCTTAACCCATAGCCTTCAAAAAAGATTCAAACTGAGAGCAGACTGAGGAAGCAGTCAGGAAAAATAAATAGGAGTTCAATGCTCTTTGTTTATGCATCTGCAGCAGCTGGATCTATCCTCTTTTCGATACAGCAGAAGATTGAGGAGGCAGTCTATAGGATGTGACTGTCTTTCTAAGAGAATCAAAGGCATCTTCTGTAGTGGAGATGTTGATCAGAAGAAGGTTATTGTTTAGGGCTGTTGAATGGACAAAGGTGATGTAGAGAACAAGGAAAGAAAATGTGGTTTTCTCAGAAAAGAATGATTAGTGGAAACTGAATCCATTTGGAAGGAGGATAATTGACCTTCTTACTTGAAAATGTTAGCGATCTCACTGAACGTCTTCCAAAAAGACATAATTCCAGCTGAGGTTAGCGTCCATCATCCCCACTTCAGAAGATAATAGGTCTAGTGTGATCATTCCAGGAGATTGCAGTATAGCAAAAAAGGCAACAGTGAAAGCCGTAATCTCATTCAGGAGGAGTCACCTGAAATCCCTTCTACTGATGCACTAGTAGGAAGAAAGAATGTAGAAACTCTAATATTTATTAGCTCAGGTAGACCTATCAAAGAAGATTTGCTAAAATACATAATAGTCCTTTGAACTGCACCTGTAGGGTCAATTCCAGTGTGCTGAGTATTTGTTCATTACTTTGAGCTACTGGGAATGGTTATGGTCTTACCACTTCATTAAGCTTATATGGATTTGTGACACTCCCTGGAAGACTCTGAATCCATAAACTAATGAATGGATTACTATATGATTCATATGCCATTTTAATCTGTGACAGATAATCTTATTCCAATACCATTCATGTTACTTAAAACAGAACTGCTCCCATTTCCCTCAAATCATCACTCTGACATTTCAAAAGATAAAATGTAGCTCTCAACATTAATCAACTGATAAATATATATGAACACGCATTTGCAGTGTCTTTTGAAACTCCAGATTTCAGGGATGAGCAAGATGAGTAGAACTTTCTATGCATTCTTGTAGCATAAGACCAAGCAAACACAGAATGGAATGGACACTGTTTATACTTACCGTGAGAGGAAATTTCAGTTTGTCAGTGAAAAGAAAGTTATATTGTATACCAGCTTTTCAGGCATGCCATCTGTGCTCTGTCATACCATAAGATAGCAGTGTGATGGCACAGTCTCGGCAACATGGCACAGCCAAAAAGCATGTGATATGTTCGTTTCATTGATGTGAATGAAAGCTCTGTGAAACTCACTGCATAATGTTACAAAGCATAACATTCAAGTATGTTATAGTGCTGACTTGTATGTTTTTCAGTGTTCTGAAACATCCTAATCATTTGGTGTTGAAAACATTGAAGGAGCACTAATCTATTATATAGTTTAAGTCAGTACATGCCTCTTATGGCCTACAGGCTAGCAACATCATGCTAGACATAATATTGTACTGCAATCAACAGCCATTATATAGTTTAAAATAATCCAACATGGAGCAATCTTTCGTTGCATTTCAACCCTTTCTTTCAGAACCAAATCATGTGTATTTCAGATTTTGTTTTCCCCACTTGGGTTTTCTCTTTTCAGGTAACAGGATCACTAGGGAGACCTTTCTGTATTTTGAACCCATGTTGAATAACCCACCCAAAAAATATACAGTCTCACACAAAGGGCAGCCTGTTTGTTAACCACTGACTATGAGTTTCTGAAGTACTAATATGCAAGCCCTTTTTCACATCCACGCATGGCCAAACTAAACTTTGAGATCCATGTTCACAAAAATGGAGGATCTGGCAGCAATTCTGTTCCCTTCATAGCCCCCATTTCTGTAATTTTGTTGTCAAGCATTTTCTAGTTTCCAGAGAGAATGATCTCTTTATGGAATTTGGGGCCTGTTGCAAAAATCAGATATCACCATGTTTATTGAAAAGCTAGGTAATTATAACATATGGAATAAAATCCCTTTTGTTTTTATGCAAATACCTCTATTTCTAAAATAACAAAAAAGATTATATACATATAATTCTAGAACTCTCTCTTAGAGCAATGTTTTCCATGAGGCATCTTTGGGTCTTTAGGAGGCAGTGTTGTCTAAATACCGGATTAGGAACCACTAATTCCTGTCTCTACATCTGACTCAATGTGTGGCCTCAGGCAAATCACTGAATCTTTTTTTTTTTTTTTTGGTTTTCCTACCTGTAAATTGGGGATAATATCACTTACTGAAATACTTCACAGGGGAGTTGAGAATTAATTATCACTACTTTGAAGAAGTGAAACGTATTATTAATAACCACTGACCACTGAGTCAAAAGTGGTTGATCTATGCAAAGAAGATATTTATTTGACAAGAGGAAATACGCCACACACTGAATGCTAGGAGCTCATCTGGCAGGCCGCTCCAAGAAGTGTTTGAACAGGCATGTGTGAAGTGCTCTTCACTTTGACGCTCATTATATTCCCCTGTAATTCCTAAAGATCAGAAAATCAACTACCACTCCAAGAATTGTTAACAGGTCTAAAACTGTTCGGGTAGCATAGTTACAGGTAGAGAAGTTTGAATTTTTCTAACAAAGCTAGATATTATTCTCAGATGGAAAGGCCAGAACTGGTCAGAGACTTCAGCATTTGATACTCTTGGGTAGAGTGACCAGATAACAAGTGTAAAAAATAGTGACAGGGGGTGGAGGGTAGTAGGGGCCTATATAAGAAAAAGCCCCCAAAATCGGGACTGTCCCTATAAAATTGGGACATCTGGTCACCCTACTCTTGGGAAAGGGAAGGACATTACTTCAAGGTTGAAATAATAGGGCAAATTCATCCCTGTGGCAACTCCACTGAAGTCAAATGAAGTTACACCAGGGATGTATTTGCCCCACTATGTCTTGTATGAATGGGAGTGTCTGGCAGTAACTACCTAAAAGAGTTCTCCCTGCTGGAAAGATCAATATTATTAATTATTATATTATTAGTATAATGTAACCTTTGGGCTTCATGGATTCTCTGTGGATTAATGATTATTCAAAAATGGTGTTACAGAGTGGCAGCTTTTTATGCCAATAAATACAACAGTATAGCAGTGGCTTATTAAAGAAAGGTGTATCAGCTTAACAATGTCAAGATCTCTTATTTCAAAAACATATAAAGTTGTCTAGAGGATTTTTGTTTATTTGTTCCAGGAGCTGAGAGATCAACTCTGCCACAGACTGAAAATACAGAATGTGACTGGACTGACATTCAGAATCCCCAGTGTTCTCTCTTCACAAGCTTCTAGAGAAAAAGAAACAATCTCAGCTTTCAGGAAAAACTGAATTCACTGCCAGGTTCACTTTCCAGGCACTTTACTTACAAACTGTGCATCAGCTAAGGAAGGACTGAAGGTTTAAAAAGTCTCTCCAAGCGGCAGTAACACTAATGAAGAAAAATCAGAAATATCATTATTTAAAGGCACTTTGTGCGACATAAAACATCGTATGAAAGGACCACAGAATTAAGTGCAGCTTCTGAAAAAACACACATTGAGTAGCTCCAGCGTGCTTAGTTGCAAACTGACACTGTGCAGTTCACGGCATGAGCCTGACAAGTGGAATGCTTGCAAAAAAAAAAAAAACACAAACAAAAAAACCCAACACATCTCTACCCTCCCCCCCCTTATCTAAAGCAAATACGGGCTGCCTGCTGTCATACTCAATCCAGATTTCAGAGCCACTTCCCCATGCACACACTTTCCATTAACTTCATCTGCGCCAGCTTGTTCTCTCCCCACTCCTGGGTCTCAGCGGCCGGGGCACGGGCGCGCATACGCGGCCCATCTGGAAAGAGAGAGGGAGCCCCTGTGCCTGTCCCTCTTCTCCGGTCCCACTTGACGATCTGACCCTTAAAATATTGATCACCTTTGTTAGATCCCTTTCGGAAACCGGCCTGCTCGCTCATCCTTTCACTCGCTTGAAGCGAGCAGCAGCTGACAGCCAAGCATGTGGGGTATAAATATTGAAATAAACGAGCCGGAGGGAGGGAGAAAGTGGAGATGGGAGGGAGGAAAGAGCGGGGGAGGTTCAAGAGGGTTGTGTGTGTGTGTAGGGGTGGGGGTGATCAGCCCGGTGCTCCTGCGAGGGGCGCTGCTCTCCGAGAGTGGATGGGAGGGAAGAAGGGGGTGCATGGGGGGGGGGGAAGGCAAGATAATAGCATTAAAACAACCACCACCACCACCAGCAGCAGCCCAACAACAACAGTGATTAGCTCCTACCCATCGCACAGGGGCTGGGAGGGGATTGTGTGTCTCTCACCTGACTTCCTCCTCCACCGCGAGCCGGGGGCGGGGGGGGACAGAGACACGCGCACACACAAACCACTCTCACCAACTCAGCCCCAAAAACAGGGGCAAGCAGAAGGGGGGAAAGAGCGAGCGCCAGACGCACACCAGGCTCCCGCGGCGGCGGCTCCCGGCTCCGCTCTACGCCGGCGCTCAGCCTCCCCCCGCGCCAGCCCGGCTCTGCTGCTGCTGCTGCCGCCGCCGCGCACCCGGGGAGGGCAGCAGCCGCGGCGGCTCGGCTCGGCTCCGGCACAGGCGCGAGCAGCGTCCGCCAGGGGGAGAGAGGCAGCGAGACACGGCGCCCGGGTGCAGCAGAGCCACCCCCGGCCGAGGCTCGCCCGCTGAAGCCTGCGCCCGGCGTCCTTCCCCGCCCAAGGGCTCCGCCACAGAGAAGGAGCCGGGCACACGCCGGCCCCGCGTTGGTACCTTGCTGCCCCGCTGTCAGCCCCGGCTCTTCCTGAGCAGCCTGCTCGGCAGCGGGCGTGCGTGGCTCCCCCCCTCCGCGTCTCCTTCCTCTAGACGCCCACTCCCGATGGGTGAACAGACAACTTGAACTTCAGCGCGATTAACTTCGCCGCCGCCGCCTGGGAAGCTGAAGGTGTCGCCCGCTGCGCTCTCATGAGTGAGTCGGTCTCTTTTCCTCCTCTCCCCCTCCCCCCACCCTCCAGGTCTCTAGCGCGCCCCGGTTCTTGTGTTAATAGTCACATTGTGGGGTCGGAAAAGTGGGGGGAGGCACGGAGGGGAAACGCTTCCCGAGCAGCGCCGGCCGGCGCTCCACACACCTGCCGCCTTGGCAGGGCTGCATGCCATGAACCCTGGGGGGTTGTCCCGCCTGGGCTCCGGCTGCTGCTGAACCCCTGCCGAGGGGCAGAGCCGGAGCCACTGGCCCTGCGGCCACCTTCCCTTGCAGCAGCAGCCACTTGAAAAAGGCAAGTTCCCTGAAAGTTTGGGAAACTTCTCCCCCCCGCCCCCCGCGCGCTCAGCACGGGAGGGTGCCGGTGTTACACCGGCCAGCCGCCTTGGCGACAGGTTGCCTGGATTGGGAGCGCTGGAAACGATGCGTTTGTTAAACGTGTGTGGGCTGGGGGGAGGGGGGGTACTTAGCCGACGTGTTTAACCTGAAACGCAAAGTTGCTGAGGATCGTCTTGCGAGGTTGCATGGGGGGGGGGGGAAGAGAAACAAGAAGGAGATCAACTTTGGCAGTGATCTCTGAGAGGGACACGTTTCTCGCAGCACGCATCGTGGCAGCTGGCGTGCCCGTGACCTTAGGGGTGAGGAGGCACTGTGAGCACAGGTACGCTATCTCCTCTCCGCTGGAGGTCCCTCCCCTGGCGTCTTCCCCTTTAGAACCGATTGGGTCCTGGAAGCAGCAGCGAAGGATCCAAAAGGAGTATTTATTTCCAACCAGCGATCCAAACATGCACTTGCAAAATCCTCCTAAGTTGATAGTTTTAAGTACATTAACCAAAGCGTCCCGCCAAGATAGTGCCACTGTTTAAAAGACACCTGAGATGCCTTTCAAACGTCATTTTACAATAGATTTAAGGTGCATTTAAATAATTCAAAAACAAATGTATGCCTTGGATTTTTTTAAAAGACCAACAGAATTTTTCCTCTAATTCTCATAGTTTTGTCGAAATCTTTGATTAGTTCCAGTGAGAAGAACTAATGACAGACACCTGCACGTTTCCAAGTTTTGCTCTTCCAGTCCCCAAAATTTAAAGTGCTTGTGTTACTGACAGAGAAACCCTTATCACATTGAAAACTTTACTAAAATATTTTACACCAGCTTTTTACCCCAAATGGGTAAAAAAAAATTGGCAAACACCAACAATCAGTTTTATTCAGTCAAGCCTAGTGTAATTTTTCTATGAAAATAAGTCATAATTTCAGATTCAAGAACTCTTAAGGTTAAGGCATATGATCTAGTAACAGACCTTTATTGGGGATATGATTTAGCAGCAGTCCTTTATTTCTACTTTATATCATATTGGTGTAGTACACTGGGATATCATTTGGTATATATCTGTCAGCTCCAGTCTGCTGGCAAACATTAGCATTCAAGCTTACATTTTTGACAAATGTGCAGACAGGAATAGCATGAATAAGCATCTTAAATATTAACAACCTAAGCATCTGTTGTGAAACAAATTTAATATATTTACTCTGTTTTTCTCACATTGTTAGAAAAGGTTACAATAAGTGTAAAATTGCAATGTTAGTTAATACAAGGATTGGATAGGATATTTCCCTATCTCTTCAAGTGTTTAAAACAGTCACCAGATATAAAGACATTAACTCTGGTGCATTATTTAAAAAAGAAAGTTGAAACTGTGTACTGTGTAAAGGCTGGAATATAGTACAGTATCTGTAATTTGTATCATATTCACTTGCAGTGTTAATATTATTTATACACTTTATATATACACTCATTTCCTGTTTCAGATTTTATTAATAGCTTGCTGATCAAGTGGAAATAATATTTTATACGCAAAAATGTGTAATGTATAGTAAAAAGTGAACATGAAAAGACAGCATATATGTATACATGTTTGTGTATATACATATAAATGGATAGCCCACATACGTTATAAAGCTCTATAACAAAAATAAAATCATTGTCTACAGTTGTACCCACTCCTGAATACAAACAACTAATGAAAAAGAAACAACTGACTCCAAGGAATTCCTCCTTCCCCTGGAAAAACAGTAATCTAAGTAAAACAAGAACATAGAGGGAAGTGTCCAAAAAGCCTGTATGGGTTGTTGTTTTTTCTGGAATCAGTGCATTCCTCCTTTTCCCTACAAGTGCAAATGTGCAATTAACTAATAGTTCTTTGTATGCAAAATGAGTTTACTGGGACAAAAATATTTAAGTGGAATGCTTTTGGTTCATGCATTTTTTAAAAATTAGTTTCTTTTTAATATTCTTTGTTCTTGAATCATTAAATAGCAAAATAACTACCAAAAGATTTCCTCCTTCTCTTTTCCTGTTCTTTCAACAAGACTTATCTAAGGATAAGTACTTAGATACTGCTTATTTCTGAGAAAGAAATATAAAGCAGGTAAAGTCAGCCGGTGATTCATTAATGGTACATGTTGGTTTGCAGAATAGGAAGAAAGAGAGAGGCTCCCAATTTAGCCAAAGCTTGTAGTAATCATTTTTATCTTAACAGGTTATGGTTTGCAATGTAGGCCCATAAGGTCAGCTGATAAGCACCAGTCCCTTATTATTATAGAGATCCTTTGGTTATAAATAGTACTAAACTAAATACGGTACAATGTACAGTCTTAAAAGTACCATAGTAATTCTGTAATATTAAATCCCAAAGGGATGTAGGCAGGTGTGCCCTTTCAAATCACAGAAGTGTCTCTCTTTCATGTAGTCAGGTCATGGATAACTACAACTTACATTACATTAATATTTTTGTTGGAGAAGGGATTAAATGCATAAGATTTCAATTTTTGCAATCTTCAATGAAAGTTCAGCATTATTTTTTTTAAAATCTAATTTGATATATTAAATTACTGGAAAATTTTATTTCAGTCAAGGAATATAGTTGTTGAAATACAGCTGTTTGCCAGATTTTTTTAACTGAATACCGTAAAATTAAATTGAAATCCTTGTTATGCTTTCTAGTTGTATTTGGGGAGGGAGACAAACAGATTACTAAATTTTATTAATTTAATAGATTGATAAATATATTAACATTTTGCATCTGGACTACAGATAAATTGTTATTCAAGATAACACAACATTTTGGGCTACTTAAATCTCTCTATTAAAAACGGGGGAAATGTGATTTTTTTTAAAAAAAAATATTTCAGTCATGTTTCTAAGGAATATTCTATTTTAGCATAGACACTACTTCAGTTTTATAACCCTCTTATGCGTACCTGCCATGGCTTTCTCTAGATATATTTATTAAATATCTAATAACACCACAGACTTTCCTTCTAGAACAGTTTTAAACATAAGTGGAACATTTTAGTTTTTTAATTTCTGTTAATAGATATAGGGTGCATATACAATCTCCTTAGAAATCATTGCTTTTTTTCAAAGAGGAAACTTTGATTTTCAGTCAGGGAATACAAGGAGAAAAAAACCTGAAAGTATAGGCAGTTCCATATATCATTTTATTTTTTATTTTTTTTTTGTTATACTGGGATGATGATATGAAGTCATTTAGAGCGGGATGATAAAATTACAGAAGAGCGTTTTTTACTTTTTTAATTTTTCAAATTTAGGGCTGCTAAAATAAATGTTTTTGCTAAAGTTGTTTGATTGCATAGCATTTTCCATAGAATTTTGAAACTGATTTACTAGAAAAGCTACTAATCACTTATTATGAGAAAACATATTTTTCTGGTAAAATGGAAGTTCTGTTTTTGCCATTATGGGCATCAGGTTGTAGTAATCTGCTCCTCTTGTGGAGTGAACACTTAAAGCTACCGTGCAACTACTGTTTGTTTACCCTCCATCAAACTGACAGCACAGAAATCAGAGGGAAAATATTACTTATTTTCCTGAAGTAAATACCAGTTTATAGGTTAGTGCATGTATTTATACTCCTGTTGCCACTAAATAATGGTTCTGTCTCCATTTTAATATCTACCTGCGGTGTTATCCATGGCAGCTGACTCTTCCTTGTTTGAAAAAGAAAAGTTTTGTTATCATTCCACACCACAAGGAACTTTAAAGAAAGATGATTCCATATTGCTTTCTGTGGCATGCAGAAGCCAGTTTTAAAGAAACAGTATTCAGTTTTGCCTAGCATTCTTGAGTTGGGTTTCAAACGGTGAAAACATCATTCCTTAAGACTATATGCCTACCGAGCCACTTAGATTGTATATTCAGGCAACTGCAAATAAGGACAGAAGCTTTATATTAATAACTGAGAGCACAGATGTGTGTATGATGAAAAATGTTCTGCAACTCTTTCACTATGCAATCTAATGCATTTTTAAACTTTAGTTGTTACAAAGTTGCTGTACATTATTTAAAAAATCAAAACAACCTATATTCCAGTTTGATTGTTAAATAAGAACTTGTAGTACTTCTTAAATTTTGCAACTTCTTAAAAAGTCTGTTTCCTACCTCAGAAAATTCCATTATGTTATTTTTAAACTTTGTTTCATTACCTGACTGCTAACCTGTAGATAACATTAGTAAAAACAGCTTACACTTTGAAGAGAATGCCATTAAATTCACTATCAGGGTGTTCTGCGTCTAATCTTTGCCGCTGAGGTCCCCTTTGTTCAAAACAAGTTATAAACTTACTAAATTTAATATTAAATTAAGGGTATACGTCCTCTTCCATATGTATGGTACTAACAACTCTAATTCTAACCAACAATGTACCACAGTTTGTAATTGTTACAACAAAAAGGCTATGCAATGGCCATTTTTTTAAAGTAGGTCTTTACCAACAGTTACTGTCCTATCATATCGGATATCAGTAATATCTGTTTACCGGTTGGCAAATGTTGACTTTTTAATGGTTCTGCAAGCCCTCCATCAGGGTGTACAGATCTCCATAACAGTAGATGAAGTTCAGAATAAAGATTAAGGGTAGGTTATGGCCCATATATAGCATATGAATCAGATCAGTTATACAAGTGATTCCCCTTAAAGTTAGTCTAGTATGATAACATACCTCTCAAGTTCTGTTCTGAATAGTAAATGTATCTTTTTAAACTTGTTGGACTTAATTCTCCTCTCATTCATGTTGATGAAAATCAAGAGTAACTCCGTTGAAAGTAATAGCACTACATTCGTATATAACTGGTGGGAGGTCACTATCAGGTCTAATGTATGGGGTGTGAACAAATATTGACACACATTGTTTAGTATTATAGAATGTATGGCAACTGTATCTTTTACTGTTTATTTTAAATATACTTTTTCTGAGATCAGTTATTCTGATACAGATTGTGTCTGTCTACATATAAATATTCAGGGTGAGATCTGATAGTGTAACATTTCTTTTTTATATTGGCCCATTTATACCCTTTCAGTTGTTTTGCAGCAGCTCTGCCTTGATAACACTGGTTCATGAAATAAGCCCTCTTCATCTGCGTCAATGATTCTTTCATGAAATGCATAGGTTGATTAAGATTATGTGGACCTAGGTCCACAAAAATTGTTCCTCTCAGACAGACAGCAGTATGTATCATACACCAGCTGAGTTGGACTTTCTCCTTTGCTCATATTTTGACATGACCTGAGGTGTTCAGAAAGGGCCTTTAAACCCAGTGTACATCTGCTTCACTCAGACTCTTGCTTTGGCAACAAGTAGCTGACCATCAGCAATCATTTGTGTATTGTGTCACTGCAGCAGTGGGGATATATCTGACTATGGGGACCATATATTAAGGATTACCCCTTAATCCTTTCCTGGTAGACAGAGTGGCAGAATGGATGTCAAGATTCCTGGGTTCTATTTGCATCTCTGCTACTGACTCAAAGTGTGTCCTTGGACAAGTCACTTACAGTGCCTAGACAATGGGAGGAGTTAGGTACTTAGGTGCTTTTGAAAATGCCACTATTAGGGCCTGATTTTCACATGAACTGAGCGCTCACAACTTCAGCCGAAATCACTGGAAACTGCAAGTGCTCAGCATCTTTGCAAATAAGGTTCTTACTACGTATCTGCCTTATTTTCCCTACCTGTCTGACGGGTGTTGTAAGGCTTAATTAATTACTTTTTTTCTGTTTGCATAGCATTCTGATATATTTGGATGAAAAACACTATACTGTATAAGTGCAAAGCAGTGATGTTGTTTCAGGACCCAAACAGAAAGATTTTACTTGCAACTTAGAGTATCTTTCATATGCCCATCAGTAAGTAGTGTATGTTGAATTTGTCTCTCCTTGATGGCTAGATAAATGAAACCACTTGCAATGAAAAATAAAAGTTTTGAACAGAATACATTTCAGTGTTTCAAATTCTATATATATATAGTATTACATGTAGTAGCAATGTGTATATACACACACACACACACATACAGCAAATAGCAACAGTAAACAAAAGCAAGCAAAATTTCAACCTGCGTTTAAAAGGTTTGTAATTTAAAGTTTAAACCAATAGATTTTTATATGGGGAACAATAGTGGAAAGTTTATTTTAACTACGAATGTTTTTGTTCATAGGTGAGTTTTCTTGATTGGTATTAAAGGTCCCAAGAACAAATAAAAATATCTTAAGTTTTTTTAAATGACAGTTTTGGTTTCTAAGGATTCATTATAACATAAATACTGTATGCTTATTAGCATTACTAGTGCACTAGACATTTAATTACAGTCTTTGTGAGACATGTTATCTGTATATTAACTATCACTTAAAGAGAATGATATATACTCTTACATGCAGGCTCTTGCTTGCCAACCTTCTTTTTAAGATTATAGATTCAGATCTTCAATCCAGAATTTTCATGACTTCAGTCAAAACAACTCAACTTCACAAATTCTTCTGTAGGAACAGATCATTTCTTTTAAAGGGTATTTTTTTTAATGAACACTTTCTTTTATTTAAGTAATACTTAAAAATTGTTGTTTACCAGTTTTATTTTCTTTCCCAGTCTTGTACATGGAAACAATTTATATATGTCTTTGCCCATTCAAATCAAATATCCTTACAGGCATTTTTTAAAACTTTAAAAAAATATCTTTTCATTGCATATTGAGTAGACAGACTATAAAAAATAATCTATTGTAGTATGGTGGGTGGTTTTTTTGTTTTGTTTTTATTTTTTAACGTATATGACATGACATTTAGAATCTTCTTTTCCAGCATTAGCTCTTAAATACTATTATTGTCTGAAATACATTCTATATAATAAATATTTGTGACCAGTGATTTGGACTACCAGAAGCTATAGAAAATGACCATCGTCATAAGCAAAATAATATATTTACCTAGTGCCAGTTTTTCCCCTCCAATGTGTGTCCCAGGTTACACTGATTACAGTGATCCCACTAATGTAAGTGTTCCATATGCAGAACTCAGCATAGTTGCCAATGGTGGTTTTGCACTATTACTTACAGGATCAGACATAATGGGAACTGCACATGTGTAACTGAGGGCAAAAGTGGGTGCTTAGATCGTAGGTATGTTTTCTATGATTAAAAACAAGAACAACACTACAGCATTTTTCATGAATAGACCCAACCACAGCAGTATTGCTACTGAACCTAATTCAGTACTCTCTGTAAGAAAATCTCCTATGAAGTCATTCTGTCCCACTGCAGATGTAATATTTAATTTGGCTTACTGAAGACTATAATCCTGACTATAATTACTTCAGAATACTGTAGTACTTTTTTAAAATAATGGATGTGTTCATTTTATAACAACATTTTCATTTACTGGACTTTTGATTCCATTAAATGCTGTATTTGGGTGATTTATCCTGTGAGAAACAGGGTTATTATTTTTGACTATTCTGAAAAATGCTTTCAGATACCATCTAATAAAGTTATACCTTCAGAGTTGATATTTTTAATATATTTGTTGTATAGTTAAACAGCTATTTGTGTGACACAAAGAAAGATATTCCTCAAGCAGCATTTTACTGTTTGACATACTGTATTTCCAAGCAGTATTTTATAGGTTCTGTCTCTTTAAAAATGCAGTCTCCTCTATTTGCCCTATTAATTGTTGATATGTTGCCATCCACGAGACAAAAATTAGAGCTGTAATTAAATAATCATGTGATGCTCCTTAGTGCCAGTGAGAGCAAACTCATTTTTCCAGGCCCTGATGGTCACTGATTATTGTATTACTACTGGCTTGCTTTATTTTATTTATTTATTTATTTAATGATTCTGTATTACTAGGTTACTTAACCACTGCCCTTCTTTTCAAAATTAAAGAAAGTGGGGAACATTAAGTCAGTTAATTGGCTAGCCATCCACAGGGACACAAGGTAGACCTACCTTTTCTGCTTTTGGTCACCCGATTGGTTCTTTTGGGAAAGCTACATCAGTAGTGTGGTTGTGTGCCATTTAATTTACACTGGTGTTTTGGCTGGGATGGATGCATATGGGGAATGCCAGGAGAATTACAAAAGGAGCAGGGTATTAAAATTCAGAAATGATTAAAATTGAAATAAAAGGATGCTGCTGCTTTGCCAGTACTCTGGCAGTCATAATGACACACAGAGATTAGTTTCCACCTTCATCTTTTCCTTCTTTCTCATTTCCTCTTGTTTATTGTTGACACATTTTCCTTATGTCTCTGCTTCTCATCTTTCTGTATCTTCCCCCCCACACACATACACTGTTACATATTCCTACTTTTTCCTCTTTCCTTAAGCATGGAGAAGCTTTTAACCATACCGTAACAATAACAGAATAGGTTATTACTATTTAATATTCACATGATTAAAATTCTCAAACACAGGTCAGCTATATTATTAACTGATACGTAATTTTTCATTTAAAAATTTGTTTATTCTGTCATTACTGTTTTTTAAAAAAACTGTTTACTTTAGTGGAATGTTAGGCTAGGAAAAGAAGAACTTACCAGTCATGGATAATCAATTATGCATAGATTCAGATTTAACAGATGGAAACTGGTGAGTTAAAGTTTCTCTTTGACTTCATGATTTTTTTTGTTTGTTTTTGTGACACCTGTCTCTTATGTATAGTTAAACATCTAACATAGCATACTGCATCTTTATATTTTTTCTTAGCATAAACTCATTTTTTCTTGTTCTTAACTTATTGTTCTTAATTTGTTTGACTGTAGGGGTTTCTGCACTGACTCTGGGGTTAAATTATCCTGTCATGAAACTAGCATTTTAACTAGTAATAAATTACAAAATGCCATTTAATCTTAAAATTGTGTGTCAACATGATACGTTAAATTGAATGAGCCAAATTCTGCCTTCAGCTATACCCAGGGCCTTCAGAAAGGTGACATAGGTTCAACAGGACAGAATCTGGCCGTGTTTGTGTATTTATATATACATACAAACACACTCATATTGTTATGATATTTAAATAGGCATACAATTCAGAGGTGTTCATTAAATTTCTTTCACTCATTTGATAGTACAGCAGATTTTTTTTATTCCTTATTTTCAAAAGTCCAGTATGGACTGGAGATAACATTCCTTTTGTGCATGGAAAGATTTACACACAGCTAAATAAAGCAGAAAAGACATAACCCTTTGCTGCATTATGACAATGGCAACAAAATGGTAGTAATTGAAAGAATGGATAAATATTGTGTGCTTTTCCCCTAAAAGCTATTTTAACAAAAAATGATATAAAAGGAAACTTAAATTTTGGTGTTGAGTGATGATTATTTTAAAGCACAATTTATTGATGGTAGTACATTGGTGTGTGCTTGTATATGAAGATGATCTGTATTTCAGAAACAAATATTCCATATTCTATACTGTGTGATGTACTGGGTGACACAGAAGTCATATTCCTCCCAAATATCCTAATAAATAGCTATGTAAAGCAGGGGTAACTTGGTACTGAAGTTATTTCTCTGTGACTGCAGTAGTTTACACCAATCTTAAATTGTTTGAAAGGTTATGTCCAAATGAAAAAGCATCTTTCCTTACCTGGTTCCACCCAGATTTGAAACTGCACATCCCTCAGGTATGGCACAGGGAAATTCCACATCTATATACCTACAAAATTATAATGAATTGGAAGATAACACAAAAAGTACCCTCTGTATTTTTCTTGAGTAACATATTTCACAATTTCTCATGAAGGTGCTATCTTTATAAGTGGGGGAAATTATAAAGGAAGATTTAAAAAAACTGAACAGAAAACAAATGCTGTATATCACTGTGTACTACAGGAGGAATTGAACATTGACACTCTGAAAATAATAATATGAATATTAATTTTATAACAATGGTGAAAGTTCATGCGCACACTACAGTTCTTTGAAGAAATATGTGGGGTACACTGCTAAGAGATCAACTAAAATATAGACTCATTTTCCCCAAAATATTATATTACTGTATTGTACATCACTTAGGGGGATATGTTTTATTCATTTCTTTTCTTGTGCTGAGGCCTTAACTACATATAAACTGTCCCATCTACTACCTGACTTCTAACCAAGGATCCTAAAAATTACCCATTTTTTTTGGTGGGATCCCATCTCTAATTACTCACTCAGATGAATTTCTGTTGAGATCAGGTATTCATTACCTGAATTAATTACTCAACAAAGGCTATGCTATAATCGTTAACAGGAACTAGGTAGCACTATATTGGTGAGGTAAAACATTAAAAGTGTTCTAATACCTTGTTTCTTTGATTATTGACCTAGTATTCTGATTCCATTATTACAGTTATTCTTTTTGGTTTTTAGTCATCTAAGTCAGATATTCCAGGGTGTTCTGGAAGTTTACAAGGACAGAAAGTAACATTTTGAGGTTATTTGCTAGTGTTAAGTTGCTTGATTGCTTTTGTATTATGTTCCTGTGTGCTTCTACAAATGACATGTATTATAGTGGCACTGGATATGCCAGAATATGCTTTATTTTAGCACTTCCATATTGCTAGGTATGGAGTGTGGTCATTGTTTACCAATGACGCTTTGTAAAACTATTTTATTTTCTGCAAAAAAAAAAAAATCTTCAAATTTTGTTTTTGTGGGATCTTCTGAGCTCTGGATTGGAGCAAACTCCAAAATTCAAAGCAAATTCAGCCCAAACAACCAAGTTTCACTTTGTTTGCACCAAAACCACATATTTTGCATGGTTTTTAGATCCAACCCAATATTGACCCCTGCCCACATTTGGGTCAAAATTAGGTGCACCGGTTCACTTAAGTTTTTTGAACCTTAGAAAAAGTGTGGCAGAACCTGGGCAGAGTTTTGAGTTAACGAAACGAAACCAGGACATTGCATGTGGTTTTGGGTTTCATAATGAAAGTTTGACATAGTTCAAGTCATCAATCAGTTCTAACCATTTTCTTAGACCTAAACTCTTCCCTGTTTCCAGCCCACAAGAATTATCAGTAGATTTTTGAGGAAGTGAATTATTAGTACTATAAGAGCTGAAAAAAGAATGATTGTTTTGTCCTGTTGATGAAGCAGGCTAATGCATAACAAATTTCTGCTGTCAGAACTCATCAGAGCAACCATCAAAAGTCTTGCTAATAGTACTTGAATGGTCCTTGTGTAGTGATAACTGCAATGGCAAGGACTGTTTTGCATTGTAATATGCAGCTTTGCTTGGACTGTGTGAAAATCTCATTCTTACTCAAAAGTGTTGGATTAAACTTCTGTGTTGCTTGGAAGCCTCTTTCTTTATTAGCTCAATGTTTACTTAAGATCAAGAAGGAAATTCAGTAGTTTGTCTGGAAAAACAACACTCAACTGTGTTATAAAATAGTTTGGAAATATCAATTTAACTCTGACTTTAGTAAATAAAAAGATCTGAGAATTTTTTTGTTTGGTGTTAGTCGCTTACATCTGTGATATTAAGCTCTTCTATAATATTCAGTACAATGTTTTCAGCATCCCAACAAGCTCCAAAAATGAATACAGGTGCCGCTTGAACATGTCCCTCAAATAACACTACTTATTAGCCAAGTCCTTTGACATAACTGTTTGCAATTCCAACCCTCCACCCCCATCCCTAGCCTACTAATTATCTAGTGTCTGGGAAAATCAGAGTTTTAACAGAGAGCACCCCTCAACATTAAGTATCTTTCCCACTGATGTATTTTGAAAATGCTACCTTAAACCAGAGCCTTTCAAACTGTGACCTGAAAGCTACTGGTGACCTGTGGAACACTTGCTTGCGAGGTAGAAGATCTGGCAGATCATATGATGCTGGCTTTCCTCTTTGCTTCCAGCTTCTAAATTGCATTAAAAGAATATATTAAATAATTTCTTATTACAAATTTCCATGAAAGCAATTACTGTAGTTGCCACAGGGAAGTTATAAGTGTGAATTGGTGGGAAGGTGGTCTGTACAATCATGAATGAGAGAAGAGATAATCTATGGGGCTGTCTTTTAAAATGTGGTCCACCCTTTGCAAACTCAATGCCATAGAAACATTCTTATATATATTAGTGTTTGTGAAAGTAGCTATACTGACTTAGGGAATTAACTCTGTTTGTCTATGCCACGGGTATAGATTGGGCAGCAGCAAGGTAAGCTTTCCCACACTGCTCCAA
Source organism: Mauremys reevesii (assembly GCF_016161935.1). Lineage (NCBI taxonomy): Eukaryota > Metazoa > Chordata > Testudines > Geoemydidae > Mauremys > Mauremys reevesii. The sequence continues at coordinate 67,502,973 of NC_052624.1, read as the reverse complement.
CAAAGAGCCTCATCTCCTCCTAGTGGGACCACTTTTAAGGTGTTTAGTTTCCATGCCCATTCAGTCCAAGATTTCCCTACTTGAGACTGCTAACAAGACTGTCAATTAGTACTAATTGTTGCGATGGTTTTTGTGATGCTGACACCTATCCATTAACATTGCAACCAACTTGGATTTGCATTGGCAACCTAAAGGTGAAAGACTATATTATCATTATCAATCTCTTTAGCCATTCAATTCCCACACTTATCATCAAAAATGTATTACTTTTGTTGTACTTATACCATAATTTTCTCCCAGTAATTTGCCTCAGTGCGACTTGTGGCAGCTAGAGGCAAACCTAAATGACCAGCCAGGTCACATCAACTAAAGTATATGTTTTCCCCAATCATACAATTATCACAATCAAAACAGAAAAATACCTATATAATGCATATATGGAAAGGGATGTGGTGGTATGACTAAAAGTAGCCTGTTTTAGCCCTAAACTGTATTTGCATAATCTTATCCATTTTATCAAAATAACATTTCTTGATTGAAATATATTTCAGAAAACATTTGCAGGAATAAACACCAGCCTCCTTAGATATGTAGTCAATAGGGAGATGTCTGCCTGTATGTGATTTTTTCTACACTGTAAGCTAACTGAGACATCCAAATGTAAAATACAGCACTGTGGGACATCATGTAGATACCTGATATTTTCTAGGGGATTCTGAGTCCATAAACTAATGAGTGCATCATATGTAGGTTTTTCACCTCCAACAGATATGGTAAGGATAATTTACTTCAATTAATAAGCAATTAACTACAGTTGGATACAGACTGAAGTAAGTTAAATATTCATGTTATGCAACTTTCAGACCATCACATGTGAAAGAACACAGATAAAAATGAGACAGGACAGCAGCGTTTTGTGATATGCTTCTCAGTGAAATGAAACCCATAGCATTCTTACTTTTTGACAGACACGCTGCCCAGACTGGGACAGATTTTGATCAAAATGCAAGCTTAGTATACACTTTTCACTTCATTGAGAGAGATGTCACCAAATGCTGCAACTCTAACTCCAAAATGTTGCAATATGTATTGCCCTAGGGTAACCAGATGTCCCTATTTTTATAGGGACAGTCCTGATATTTGGGGCTTTTTCTTATATAGGCTCCTATTACTCCCCCACCCCATCCCAATTTTTCACACTTGCTATCTGGTCACCCTATATTGGCCACACATATGAAATGTAATTTCTGCTTGTGGCAGTCAGGTTAGGTAAACTGTTTGGACTGTAGTTTCAGACAATGATTGTTCATTTCTAATACGCAATTCAGGGTTACATCCAGTGGAGAAGTAACTAGAAAGTCAATACTGCATTAAACTGACAGACTTGGGCACATGTTAAATAACGATATAAATATGCACAGTCGTAGGTATGAGTTAAACACCATAGACTTGACTGTTTCCAACTCTGCACAGGGGCACAAGAGGCAGTGTGAAGGGAAGTGCAAGGACCTTCCCACCCCATGCTCCCTTTACCTCTGAGCAGCATTAAGTACAAGCTCCTGCAAGAGGAGAGCCACTGCTCCCTTCTAGTGACCATGGATGTTAGCTTCCTGAAAGCCAGGACTTAGTATTCTCTCTTACCACACTGAGCAGCAGAACTGGCCAGGCATGGAAGAGTGCGCACTTCACCTCTTGAAACAGAGGAGCTGCCATTCTGATGTAACACTCTGGGAACCAGCCAGAATTTCCCTACAGATGCCTGTTGCAGTGCAACCTCTCTGCACCACCTCTAACACAGGCCATTACTTGAGTCACACTAGCAGCCTCACAGTTGTCAGAAATGCAAATGTGGAAAATCCAACCACAGCCAGATCTGGACAAAAATCTGATGAAACTAAATGTGCAGTCTCTAGTGCCAGTTTTGTGATGCTTCCAGGTCATGTCCTGTTTGCTTTATACATCAACCATCCTACCAGCTTCATGATTTTGACCCACAATGTCCAGAGATATACCAACTTACTTTGAATGAGAGAAGATCAGAATAGAGTCCTTAGAAAGCACTGTGATAACACTCCACCCTAAAGGCATTCATTCTGTAACCCAGGTACTGACTGATCTATTGAGAGTCACCTTATCCCAGAGTTCAAAAACTGGATACAAACTTTTTGTGTCCATATACAGTTTTGGGAAGACACATTCTAATTCAAAATATTTATTTCTGATTACTATAATGAGGCAGCTTTAATAGAAGTATTTGGCTTCACTTGATATGCAACTAATTTGAAAAGTGCAGTTATCAGATACTTAAACTACTGACTGCATACATTCCAGGGTATTTATCTGTTTCTTTATCCATGTATCTCTTTTAATAAATAAAAATAACATCTTCCAGTGGGACATTATAATATTATAAAGTTGATATACTTGAGCATGTATTGGCATAATAGTCTACAATTACACATTTTTACAAAATGTTAGCATTTTTTGCCTTTCGCTACAAAAATCTGATATCGGTATCATAAACCAGTGAAATAAAATTTCAACTGAGTTTGCTATTATTGATGAGAAGCATAATTATTCATATATGCAAATATAGGAATAATTGTCTCAATTTTTGCTTTCCATTCTAAGCAAATTTTTACACTAGTCAATGTTCAGAGCCTGCAATGAGTGTGTTAACAGGGGTAGGTGATATACAATAATGAAGTTTATTGTGGTACGGACTTTAAAGGGTATATGTACATATATGCAATTTCACAGCAATTATTTTTCATAACCATTTATCAAGCCCAAGATGTATGCATATGCATGATCATATAATTAACAAAGTATTTGTCAGTGTTTGGTTAGTGTCAATAACAATATCATTTAGCCCTCTGTGCTCAAATATTATCAGATTTTTATCTCCCCAATCTTTTAGTTTACTCTTGATGCTTTAAGATTAATCATTTTCTGTTTTTTTTAATTTGTGCATTTTAAGTTCTTTCACATATGTATTGTAATACTTAGGCAAATGCATTTTTTAAAACACAGATTTTGTCTTAATTTTTTTTTTAAATCTTATCTGGTGATCAATTTACAAGGTGTTTATAGCCATAATCCTTGTTCCAAGGATTTTTAATAGCTATTAATTAAACTGCACCTCTCTTTCCCTAAGTTCTGCATTTTCCTTATTCTTGATCATATTGCAAGCAACAGATACATGTGCTGTCACTTTAAGTTCTCATTTTTCAGCATCTTCCTCTTTTCTTTAGTGTACTTCAGTGGTCAGTCTTTTTTTCATCTTTTAAACTTTAGTGCTACAAAGGGTATTCTGAAAAGGTAAGAACTGATCCAGTGTAGACGTTCTCCACTATTTCCACAAAGTTTAGGTTCAACTATTTAAATCAGATTTTTCAAGTGTTAGAATGTTTGGGGTAAAGATTCCATCTTTCAATGACTAAAGAAAATTCAAACCATCTGGTGGAAAAAGATCAGTTTCTAAATAAACAACCTGCAAGATAGTTATCTCTTGATCATCTGTTATAGAAAATGTAGATGACACCTTCTCTTTTTTCTTTTGTAAAGAATGATTCTTGTTTTCCTTTTTGTCCAGTATGCACTCTTTCAGTAATAATTTTAATAACCTTATGAAACACAATATGTACAACTTTGTGTTTCACAAGTATTCCACTTTCACATCTTTGAATATTATATATTCATTTTCAAGCATTGCATGTCTTTGCTTCTGTGATTATAATCTATTTTGTGCATTGCTGAATATGATAAATATTTTATGTATTTCACCCTATTATCATTTTCTTTTCCTGTGTGCCCTGTATGTTGCTTGTGCTTATTTCAGTAGATGTCAGCTTGTGTTTCTTTGCCTACTTTTGATGCTCTGCTTGTTATAGTAATGTATATGTGGTGATACAAATCAATAAATGCTGTGAAGAGTAAAGGTATTTTCTTTGTTCAGAAATTATATTGTTGTAGTTTGCATTTTGTATGTTATGATTAATATTAGCTCCCTGTTGCCTACTTTAAAAAATAACTCTTCTAAGTTTATTACCGTTTCTCTGCCTCTCTTAATACATTTTTTTTCAAGTTGTTACCCTGAAGTACTGTTTCTCCAATTGGGTACATATTTTCATGCATCAATTAAAACTTTCTTCTGCTTCTAATATAGCTTTTCTTTCATATACAGTATGTCTAAACTTGTGCACTTTATCAATAAATGAGTTTAATTTTCCTGTTCTCTCATAGCTTGTGCAAACTTGTTGCTTTCAAGTCTATCTAGTTAGTATGGTCTTTCCCCCAGTGCATCATGGGAAAATATCTATTTATCTTTACATATACCCATTTATTTTGTGAATACTTTACCAGTTTCACTAGTTTGTTATTCTTTGCATTTCACTGGGTGGGCTTTGGACCTTATTTTATAAACTGTAGATTTCTATGACTGTATTGCATTGCTTTTTGATCAGGGTTATACTATTTCCAGTATATTGTGATTTTATAATATCTGATATGGGGTTGTTTAATTATGTCTGTTTCTTATTTTGTTACACGTATGTCCATCACCATCATCCTTGCTGTAAAACTTTACAGTAGATCATCATGCAAGTGACTATGGTTCCATGTACAACTTGAATAGGTACTCTATTTAGTCCCACCTCCTGCCTCTGTATTGTGGTCTTTTAAAGTGTGCTTGTCCATCTCTTTCATCTGGCATAATACAAAAGAGAGAATCTTTCTTTCCATTTGCATTGTTAGATCTCTTGGTTAGGGGAGTTCTGTTTCTTCTGTGGTATGCTTCCAACTGCAACTACTTCTTGGAGGAGCATATTTCTTGTTCACTTTTCCAGGGGTTGGGAAAACCTTGAGTAAAGTGAAGCAATATTACAAGTCAGAGTCACAGCATTCCCATTTCCTCTCCTGGTAACTTGAGTGCACCCATAACTATATAGCCAGTAACTTTATTATTTACAATTTGTTCCATGGCTCGTGTTAGGAACAAAAGCTCTTTCAATCGAGGTAGCGAGGAAATAGGTGGGGTTTTTTTTTCTGACTCTAAGGGTTCACCTACTCTGGACTCCGTGTTGTCCATCCTGATTTGTAATCTGCCTGCTCCTTGTGTGCACCATGCACCTGCTTTCCAGGCTGCAGCTCTCCACGCTGCCTCTTTACCGCCCCTTGGTCTGCTCATCGCTCCAGCCCCTACGCACTTTGCTTTGCGAAAGCCTCTGCTCACTGGCGGGTGCCCCTGTGGCTGTCAGGCTTGGCAGCCGGAGCAGCGTCACCTGCAATACCCCGTCCCCTGTCCCTGTGGTTCCAGTGCAATCCCCTCGGGTCCCATCCCTCGCCGTGTGTTGGCTACTTGGCACCAGGGCAGCAGAGGGGGAGGGGGTGTTGATTATTACGCACATCTTGGCAGGTTGCCTGGATAGTGTTCGGCCCCCCGCGCCGCGCCTTGTCCTGCCTGCAGCGTCAGGAAGGGGGCTCGGAGGCAGGCGCGCCCGCTCCGCTCTGCCTGCGCCGCGCGCGGCCCCCTCTTATTCTGGCTATTGTGTGTAATCAATGCAGAGCCGCCTCACCCTAATCAAGCTGATTACAAATTCCTGCGCGCCCTGGGCCGGAAATCGCACCCCTTTCCCTCCCCCCTCCCGCATCCTCCCCTCCCCAACCCTCTCCCCCACTCACCTCTTTGGGTCTCTGGTTTCCAACCCCCCTCCATCCCGCTTCTCGCTCCGGTTCCCATTTCCACCCCTGCTCGCTGCCCTCCTCCGCTCACCCCCTCCTCTCCTCCTCCTCCACCGCCGCCGCCTCCTCCTCCTCTGCCACTTTCTCTCTCTCTCTCTCCCAGGACGCGTCGGATGATCCGGGGCCGCCGGGGAAGGGCTCCGGGCAGCAGCAGGGAGGCTGCGTCCCTCCTAGTCTCGGGCTGCAAAAAGCCGGCTGGCCTCGGTTGTTGTATTAAAATGAGAAGGAGGAAGAAGAAGCCGCCGCCGCCGCGGCGGCAGCAGCAGCAGAAAGCGCTGGAGGAGAGGAGGCTCTGAGCAGGGGACGGCGGCGGCAGCAGCAGGAGGAGGAGGAGGAGTGATGAGTCAACTAATAATTTAATGGGGACAGAAACACAGAGGGGGTGGGAGGGGGGGAGAGCAGAGCGAAGCAGCTCCGTCCGGGGAGACAGACACACACACACACAAACATATCCATGTAACATCCAGCCACAGCCACCAAACCGGCCTAAATAAATAGCCAGCCAGCCAGGGGGAAACAAGCATCAAAGCCAGGAATTTTTTTTATTCTTTGCAACCTTTTGTTTTTCCAATTTTTCCTTTGCCATTTGCAGTAACTCTCCGTGGAGTTGTCTGGGTGTTTTTTTTTATCATTCTTTCATTTTTTATTTTGAAATAATCATACACACCTCTTGGACTCGGTGGGAGTGAAATCTCTCTACTTTTGGTGGTGGTGGTGGTGTCTTGTTGTGAGTGCGTTTCCTTCCTCCTCCCCTCTCTCTCTCTCTCTCTCACAACAGCCCTGGGTAAATGAGAAGAGACAGATCCTCTCTATTTTGTTGTGTGTTTTCTTTTAACGGACCGGGAAGGCGAAATTAAAAGTGGCATTTTGATGCCGTTTCTTGCTGTTTTCTCTACACTACCCCCTACCCCCACTACAGATTCATGCAGAAAGTTTGGGGGCTATTAGTGGTTTTGGGGGAGAGGAGCAGATTGATTTTTGTATGCGCGCTGTTCTTCTGTATCCTTGTTGGAGAATAATAGTGTAAGTGACAGCCTAGAAGTAGACTTTCTACTCTTCACCCTGGATAGAAAAGCTTCCTCTCCCCGCTCCCGCCCCCCACTTGCTCTTGTCCGCATTGATATTATTTTTGAAAGAATAGCTAGACTAAAGTCACCCCCTCTATTTAAATCTACTACTTTCATTTTTAAAATTTATTTTTAGCATTACACTTATCTGTTCAATTTTGAGCTTCACTTCCTCCTTCCCTTTCCAAACCTTGAAAACTGCTTTCCTAAAAGAGATTTAATATTTTTGTCCATTGCCGTTTTGCTCATGGCTACTCTGTTTCTCGCCATTTATTTTTGCCCCTCCCCTGCATAGAGGAAAATAACAAAAAGGAAAAAAAAAAGAAAATAATAGAATTTCGGGAGACGTAGCATTCAGGGCTGCTGGCTTTTTTTTTTTTTTTGGGAGGGGGTGTATGGTGTGGGGGTTTTTTTTGTTTTTTTTAAAGGACCTAGCCAACATCAGTCTTGAACCTCTTCCTCTTCAAGAGCTCTGGCTGCAAAGGAAACCTCCTTTGTTTTTGTTATTTATATGCTGTCAAGTTTTGAAGTGGTGAGTTTCGGGTCGGTTTTGCTAATTTCACTCAGAAAACTGCAGTGTTTCTGTTTCTAGATAGTACTTTGCTTCTTTGTCTCTTTAAAAGGTCACAGTGAAAGCTTGGCCTGGATTGTGACAGCCATATGGAATGGATAAGAGCAGAGCCTGCTTTAAATGTGATTATGGGGTTTTATTGGGGAGAGAAAAAGGGGAGGGGGCTAATTCATGAGAAGTTAAAGAAATAAAATAATACAGATTCCCCTTATTTCAGGAATAGGGACTATTACAATGAATTCATTCAGAAATTAGTTGGTGTGTGTGTGATCTTTTTGAAACTGTATGTTGAAATTGTGACCTTATATAATGTCTAGGATGAAAACTGGTAGCTAGTGTAAAGGAGGTCTCAATATGAAACCTGAATAAACTCTCTGCCTGCCATCTGTAGAGATAATAGTTATTCCATAGTGCTGTCATTCTGAGCAGGCCATGCTGATTGTTGCTCATCGCTATTCCAAACTGAGGTTTCAGTGAACTTTAGCCTTGGGCATGGAGTTGAAATGAGTAAATTAGGTGTTTTATGTGCATGTAATTTTGCTTTGTAATGTAAAGCTTTTTACAAGATGACTAAGTGGTTAAAGGATGCCTATGGGTGGGTATTCTAAGGCCAAATTAGAATGACCTAGGTGTTTTGGTAGCAGTCAATACACTAACTAAATTCTGATTCATCATTTTTATTCATTGTATATGATATACTATTCTGTTCATGATGACTGGATACTTTTTGTAGCAAGAAACTTGGAGTTGTAGTGTACTTTTTAAGTTGCCAGAAGTGACATGGATTTTCTTGAGTAAGGCTTTTTATTTATTTTTTTTAAGTGAATCCTCTTATTCTCAAGAAAGCCTAGTTTCAGAATAGTTTTATAATAAAGCAGCATTGTAAGGATACATTGGTAGATGTCAATGATTTGAGTCTGCTGTCTTTGGTTAGACTGTAGTTAATGTAATGATAGAGTAATCTTGATTTAAAAAAAATGGTTAAAATAGGCACATTTATTGTTTAATGAGACTCATAACCAAAAACAGATGGGACCATGATCAATGGTAAACCTTCAGTTCTCAGCATGTCATTCTACAGCTTAAGGATAAATAACCATTATTTTCTAAACTTTACAGTTATTCAGTCGGCATTCTTAAGGTTGCTAGTAAACATCCAGATTAACACAATTCTTTTCTTGGCTATGTAGGACAAAGCAGCCTGTGTTCAAACGGGATAGAATTGTTTACAGAATTATCATTGGAATATATGGTGTCTCCCAATAAATCCAGACCTAAATAGCTTTGCAATGAAAAATGTACAAAATGTGTTGAATTACTAGGCAACTGAAAGAAAGTAGCAATTATTAGATTCATGCAAGTCTTTCTAAATATGATTCCCCTAGTATTAGTGTTTGTACTCAGTAATGTAAATACTAGTTTATAAAATGAATGTCTAGTCACCTGTTCTTTGTGATTATATTCTATATATAATGTAATTGACAGTGTGACCATACCTTTCTCAATCAGAAAAAGGTAGAAGACCCTAATATAACTAGGATAGTAATCCAGAATAAAATCACTACCAGATAAGTATCTATTTTCAGTAACTGACTTTTTTTATAGTTGATAAAATAGGTTTCGGGGTGTGTGTGTGTGTGTGTGTGTGTGTGTGTATCTATATAACTAAAATCACAAACTTACTCAGTGTTTTAGTCTAGGGATTTGAATGATCCAGTCATTTAGCTGGAATGTGTTTGTTTTAAGAAACAAGTTTTTTAGAAAGGAAATACAACATGCTAAAATATCCATTTTCTTAATTTGATATTGTTGAAATTACTTCCATTTTTTTGACTTCAGGTACCTGTGTTGGAGGGTTTCTGAAGTTCCACAGGAATTGTGGTTTTTCAGCATGAGACCCTTGTGATATTTGAGAGATGTTTCCACCTTCTTTCAGTTTGTTTTGACTTTTAAAAGATCTCATATTTGACCTAACATTTAAAACTGGATTACATCTTAAAATATTTGTCTACATATTTTAAGTTTTCAAAAGTTGATAATTCGTAATGTAAAACAGCTTGGAAGAATGCAAAAACAAACAAAACCCCACCTGATCAAAAATTACAAGGCAATTGAAGTTGTTCATATTTCTAGGAAAAAGATGTAAATGCACAATATTTCATGTTGCTAATAAATCTGTTGCATGGTTACCTAAAGTTTCAGTCTTCTCTTTTGTTGTACTTGCATTTACTTACTAGCAGAGAGAAAGCACTTTTATAGTGTTGGTTTCATTTTTTTTTAAAAAATTTTTTTAATAAAAGCATTCATGATTTACAGCAAACACTTGTGAGATTTGTAGCAATGGATAGATTGGAGTATGTAATTTAGTAATCCCCTTCACCTATTTAATTCTCATTCTTAAGAATTCAAGATAGAATATGACTTCCTAGGCTGCACATAGTTGTTTTAGTGTTCTGTAGGTGGCATTAAATATTTTTTCACCAAATCTTTCAATCTTTGGAGAATGGGAACATTTTTCTGAGGATAAATATATTATCTTATTTTAAAATATTCATTTACTTCTTAATTGCGAGCTTACAATACATATGTATCTCTGTACATGTGTTAACTGTCTACATACACATACGCACACGTGTACAACATATATATATTTTTTAAATCATGGCAGGTGATCTTTAGAGGCGGGACTGAGTATGGATCATTTGAACGAGGCAACTCAGGGGAAAGAACATTCAGAAATGTCTAACAATGTAAGCGATCCGAAGGGTCCACCAGCCAAAATTGCGCGCTTGGAACAGAATGGGAGCCCATTAGGAAGAGGAAGACTTGGAAGTACAGGAACTAAAATGCAAGGAGTGCCTTTAAAACACTCTGGACACCTGATGAAAACAAATATTAGAAAAGGTAACACTTTTAATCTGCATTGGAGAAATATTAATTATATTAATATATGCATTGCCATTTAGGTGGGGAAACATACTTTTCACAGACTTCATTTATATTTCAGTACTGAATTCTAAAAAAAAAAAATTATTCCAGTTCTGATGTAAATCACATTTGGGAAATATAAGCTTCATGTTTGGGTGGAGCATCCTGCTTTCCAGGGTGGAGTCTTATTTTTGTTAAGGTAAAGAGTGTCTTAAGTTTAGTTGTCCTCATTAGACCAGATTCTTCCACTGAAAGACAGTTAATGTAATAAACTCACTCTCTGGTGAGTTTGTTTTGCTAAGCAGCACTGAAATATATATAAAAAGATGCACAGAATCCTAAAAGCCTAATTCTTGCCTTTGCTCTTAGTGATAGTCCAAGCTTGGAAAAGTCAACAGTATTTCATTAACAGTTGCAAGTTCTTTAAAGAAGAGAGTTTAAATCTTTAGGTAACACACTGGAAAAGTCATTTATGATGTCAATCTTTACAGTTTATTTTCTTAAGTACAATTCATTATTGAACAATGAACATCTTGGGCATCATATTTTTCAGTGGTTGGTTTGCTGTAATTAGACATTCTCACAAGGAAAAGTCACATTTAGACTCATTGATTGGTGTGTGTGTGGCTTTTGTTTGTATTAAAATACTTTAGAATTCACCATAATATATTAATCTTGTATATCAAAATATGTCATTTTGACTGTATACTACAGACTTGCTAATTTAAATCAAAACATGCTGTATGTTTTTGGCATTTGTTTTAAAATGACTTCTACTTTTTCTCAGTATAATTGCTATATGTTTATAATTCAGATTTTTCTTGCATTTGCTAAGCAAAGTGTAAAATGCAGCCAAGACCATTAAACACGTAAAGTTAGAAGGCAGTGGGATTTCATTGTGTCTGATTCATAACATTTATCATACAATCATTTATTTTTTCCTCGGTTTGGCGAAAACAAAGAATATATTGATCCTGAAATGAACAGACACAGCAGTCCGTATTGTTAGATCTTTATCTATTAAAAATGGAAAAACAGCACTTCAGCAAATTCTTTGGCCTCTGCTCATGATTACCCTATTTATTGATTGTTTGCCAAGAATGTATGCATCTTAAGAAAGCCAGGGTAAGAGCATTAAAAATATAATTTATTATGGCTTTTCAAACAGAGTGCATTAATATTGTACTGTGAAGCACTGGGGCTATATAAAAAGGACTTTCTGACGCCTGCAAACATATAAGTTCCATAAATTCCTAAATAGGAGATTTCAGCTGTCTCTGGTATTATGTGATATTTGCACAGCAAACTTTAATGCCAGGACAGTTTTTTAGACAAGGATTCTACAGATTTCACTGCTCCTTATGGCAGACGTGCTGTTTACACAGGCTCATAAACCTTCAGCAAAAGCTCTAACTGCCTTCAGGTTTAAATCATGTTGTATTTTTAGCACCGAACACTGACCAGTGCTCTCCCCTTTAATACTAGAAGGTTAGGAAGTTGCTGCACTTGAATTTCTTGCCAAATACTAGCAAGAGTGATCAGCCAGCTAAGATTTTGCTCTTCTGCATAATGTTTTTCACATTAGCAGGAGGACACAAGTGACAGTTGCTAGAAGGTTTAGCAACTTGATTTGTAGTCAGATGGTACCTGTGTGTCACTACCAGGATACACCTTTGATATCTACAACTTGCATCAAAATCTGGTCAAGAGGTCCTACTATTTTGTTTCAAGTAGTATGTTTTTAGGAGTCCTGTAACTTATGGGACATTTGTACATAAAATGAAATATCTGTGTGTCTGTGTTGTAATAGTCTAATTTTTGTAGCCTACCAGAGGCAGGGGAAGAGGAGAAATTAAGAAACCAAATGCAGTATTTCACTCCCTGCCTTTGTAATTTTTGAAATAGAGTTATGTTTTTCACATGAAAATAAAGCTTGATGTAGATTTTGCCTTCAGATATTTAACAGTGAAACTTTCTGTCAGGTCAAACTTGAACTCAGAGAGCTGGGAAAAACCCACTCCCAAGTGAAGTTTGTGTGGGGTGTTTTTGTTTTTGGAAATCTAACCATAGCTCAATTAAATCTAGTGAAGAAATTGCCAGTTTGCATATGCTGTTTTTGCTCTGGTCTTCCTGTCTTGTCTTATTTGTGATTTAAAAACAAGAACAGAATCCCTTTTTCCCCCTCCCCAACTCTGTGTCTCTCCCTCTCTCCCCCAACTACATAAATATTGGCAAGCATTTAGTCTTGTCTTTCATGCTGAGTCTATTGGGCAAACCGGACTGAGTTTGTGAGCTTTTCCAAATGAGCCTGAAGGGACTTGTTTCCCAGAGACTGACTCTCTGGTGAACAGCTTATTGCAGATGTGGTGTGTGTGTGTGTGTGTGTAATTTATTTATATATTTATAGATATATAATAAAATATGCTTAAAGGGTATCTCTTTATTATAATCTCTTGTCACAGGCAGGAGTACAAATGAACAAAGGGGTTTTAAAGCATATATCAGCAATACATTTATTTTTTCAACTATAGTATCTTTTCTGCACCTTTGCAGGTTAGAAAGCCAGCTGACATGGGCCAGCCGTGGATGTTTAATTGCAGTGTAGACATACCCTATAAGTCTAGAGGGCAGTGCTCACAGAGACATTAACATTGCAGGACTAATTGGAGATCCTGGGTGCCCTGTTAAAGTAACCCTTGTCATCATTTATACTAAAAATGATACCCCTCTGGCAATCTGCCATAAGCCAGTTCTTGTGCATCTGCTTTTTAACCCTTTTGCTTCCTGTCATTAAGGAGCCTGATTCTGCACGTCTCAAGCCAATGGGAGTTTTGCTATTGACTTCACTAAGGACAGGATTGGGGCTGCAGTTCCAAGGTCTTTTTGTAGTACCCTGCTATTTTGTATAAAATAAATACAGTTTTAAAGAAATCCACAATTCTGACTTCCAGAAGAATGCTTCTTCCCAGCAGTAAGTGTTGCTGGGCTCTCTGTTAATCTTCTGGTCATGGTCTGTAGATTGCACTGAATTAAGCAAAAGGTGTGGGGAAACATTTGTCTTCAAATACAAAAATATATAATATAGATATTAATTCGTAAAAAACAAGAAAATGACTTTTGGACATACAAATCATATCTACAGTAAGACTAGAAATATATGGTGTGAAGTAGCAAACTACATATGCCAAAAATGTGTCAATGGCAGGTAAATTTAAAACTGGATTAAAATTATTATTACTGTTTCTTAAAGATACAAGTCTTGGAATTGCAGTTTAGTAGTGATCTGGTTAGATCCAGACAATGAATGCAGCATCAGTTAGCAGTAAGTTGTGCTTTGTTTCCTTGTACAGTTTGTTAGCATGGAGATTTAACAAAAGACAAAGGTGAAATTTTTAAATCAAAGGTAAACGAATATTTTTGGCACAATTAGTAAAGTTTTAACGTTAATGAACAAAATTATGTAGATGCCATTAAAATGGCTTACTCTGAAGACATCTGCAGTATGTATTTAGGTTCTCACGCTGCATGCTACTCACAACAAATCAGACAGGACAGAGACAACCAACTTATTTCTCTCCTGTCAGCCTTATTATTTATTTCTGCAGGCAGGTAATTCTCTGTTCTGTAGCAGATGAAGTAGTAGTAGGGATATATTTGCACTTATGCCTTTTATGGAAATAATATTTATTTTAAATAACTCTTTTTTGGGGGGGGAGGGAGTGATGTTTTACACAATCATAGGATACCCTTAGATATTCATCTGCAACTTTATAGGGCTTTTAGCCATGTAATGCTGTAGATTTCTTCCTTATTCCTACAATAACACCAGTTAATACTGTATATTTTACTTTTTTTTTAATAGGAACTATGCTTCCAGTGTTTTGTGTAGTGGAACATTATGAAAATTCCATTGAGTATGACTGTAAGGAGGAGCATGCAGAATTTGTGTTGGTAAGGAAGGACATGCTATTCAACCAACTGATTGAAATGGCATTGCTATCACTTGGATATTCTCATAGCTCTGCTGCCCAAGCAAAAGGTAAATATGATTGCTAAACTGTACTGTTTGTTTTATGGGGGAAAATGTAGAAACTTTTTCTGGAATGCAGTACAATTATTATGTTTTACTCCTTGTAGATTTTGTTTCTTTTAAATTTTTGCTTAATGTATTTTTATTTAGTTAACATATGCTTTGCTCATGGAATGTTGAGGTAGATTATAATTTTAAAAAAATGACTTCAACTGAATCATTAGTATGCTTATTGACCTTAATAATCTGCTCCACTGAGGATCCACACGGAAGTGTAAAGCATATTTGAGCAGATGGACTGTTGAGAGTCAACTTGCGTTTATGACTAAATATCTAGCTCTGTTTCTTTTATTCTGTTACTGATGGGTTCTGTGGATTGTGAAGTATTTTTCAGTACTGAGATCTTGCATTATAATATCCCATATAATGTGTATGAATGATTTTCTTAAGTTCTGAGAGTTCAATAAGACAAAGTATATTTGGATGGTAATTTTGATCCTTTACTGTAATGCATTTATATAATTTCATAGCATGGACAGCTAACTTGCAGGTTTTTTGTGCTTGTCCTCAAATAAATGAGCATGGAATGAAGGACAGTGGCACTGCTTAAAATCACAGGTATTTTTCAAAGCCTTGTAAAATACATTTATTAAATAATATAATTTCTCTGTGTGGCACAGGGCTAATCCAGGTTGGGAAGTGGAATCCAGTTCCACTCTCATATGTGACAGATGCCCCTGATGCTACAGTAGCAGACATGCTGCAAGATGTGTATCATGTGGTCACACTGAAAATCCAGTTACACAGGTGAGTCACACATACCAGTCTTAGGACATGGACTGCTATTTGTCCACTGTTAGGATTAGTAATATAGCCTGTATTTGATTCCCACTGTGCTGTGTGCTCAAAGTTCAAAAGCTTATCTACATTCCTTTTTGGTTATTATAATTTTTAAGTTACAACATGCGGTTGTAGAAAACTTTCATGCGTATAGCTCTGATACATAGATTTTCTCTGGATATCTCATTAAAAATATATTGCATTTTAGTCAATTAAATGATGCATTACAAGAAGGCATTTTACATAAAGTTTACTTAAGAGAAAAATATTTTTGCATATCATGAACAGTACCATCTGTGTGCATTTTGTAAGAGAATGACTTGCTCACACTTATTGTTGCTGTCTAGGTTCTTAAATTTCACAGTAACAAAAAATGCAAAAAATGGTTGGTTAATATATTAATGCTTTTCATGATCAGTTGTGAGAAAGCATTACACCTTAAATTGTTTTACCAAGCGCATCAGAGCAGGAAGGTAGAAGTAACATGAAAAAATAGTCGCCACATGCAGCTGATGTATAATTCATGCATCAATACAGCAGATGTGTTGTATAAAGTAATTAACTAATCGGAACAATCAGGAGACCGAGAGCAATCTCCAGATGCATCTGCTTGATGCGCAAAATGAAATCTGTCTGTCTTAAAGGAATGTTCTGCAGCAGGATGCAATCTTGTAATAATCCCTTTTCTAATCTGTCTCAAATAGTTGCCCTAAACTAGAAGACTTGCCTCCTGAACAGTGGTCTCACACAACAGTAAGAAATGCTCTCAAGGACTTACTGAAGGATATGAACCAGAGTTCATTGGCCAAGGAATGTCCCCTTTCACAGGTACTTATCATAACATGTAATAAATATTGAAGCACTATAGGCAACACTGATGTGAGATTAGAGATTTCTATAGACTGTAGCAAGTAGTATCTGAAGTGAATCTGCCAAAAATACACATTCATTTGACCAATTTGTGATCTTTTTAAATATGCTTGATTCGTTTCAGATATAGTCTTACAGTATTTTCCCTTGGGGTAAATGTGAAAGGCTGTTTACACTGCACTAGGTGCACTAGAATTGTCTCATACCAAACTGGATTTTTACTGGTTTTTGTCTTCAGTATTTGAACTGCTTTGATGTAACTACTTTTTTTCAAGCACATGTTGAAGTTATTAAAAGGCTTTTTACTTACTGCTATCAAAAATACTACAGAATTTGAATGCTTGTTGCATAACCTACACTAGTTTTAAATGCTAATTCATAAAACTAGACAGTCTATTTACCGTACTGTGTGACTGGAGGGGAAAAAAGAATAAAGCTCCTTAGATGATGTGTTGTCATTACAAACAACCAAAAGAAAATCAGTCGTTTATTAGAACTAATCAAAATACATCTAACAAGGATGAAATTTTATATTACCCATTGCAAAACACTGAACTGCTGCTTACCTTGAGGCTGCTTTACATTGTTCTTTTGTCATTGATTTAAATTGTCTTGAAGGAGAATTTATTTTTCTTTACTGTACTGTGCCCAGTAAGGTTGAGGTGGGAACAACAGATGTATTGCTCCCTTTAAATTTTTCAAATGTATTTTGCTGTGCTGCAGTTGAGACTTCAGACAGAAATTCTCTTTATAAATCAGTGATACTGGTCATGGTGGGGGGGAAAGGAAGTCAGATTATTTTTAAAAGTATTTACTTCCCTTTCTCAGAATACTGGAGTCTTTCAAAAGCAGGGCCCTTAGTCACTTTAGACAAGATATGTATATCTAGTCGATATATAATATTAGTGAAGACTGTTTTCCCATCACTATTTTTCCTATGGTTAGATTGTCTTCAATGATGTGGCTCTGATATAGGAATTTTTGGAGTGGAAATAATCAAAATTATCTTCACTGGTTGCAAACCATTCTAGTAATGTTTGCAAAGCTATCTTGTACATACCTACTGTACAAGCATGCGAACTCTTGAACTGCTGGCTCATGGAGACTGCAGATAATTTAGGATTCGCTCCACTTTGGTTTACCAGCTTTATTTTTTTTATTTGTTACTGATAGAAAGCAAGTACATTGTCTGGAGACTAAATATTTAATTTATATTTTGGCATATTGTCTTGTTGCAACTTTCCGCATATGATGCAACAATATAATATAATGCAAAGTAAAGCAGACTTAAAAAGGAGTCTATTTTTATATTCAACATTAACATGTTGGTGGAAAACTGTATATAAATACTTCCTTCAACTAAATAATGTAGCAAATTCAGTGTCCCTGAGTAACAGTGATTTAAAGGGATAATGTCATGTAAAATAAA
Organism: Mauremys reevesii; assembly: GCF_016161935.1. Lineage (NCBI taxonomy): Eukaryota > Metazoa > Chordata > Testudines > Geoemydidae > Mauremys > Mauremys reevesii. The sequence goes on along the minus strand of NC_052624.1, from coordinate 67,485,496 downwards.
TCATATGTAAAATAAAAGTCCTCCGCAATAACAGTTGGAATTATTAAAACAAAGAATTGCAAAACCCTAAATTTCTTTGGTCTTTGTTTTTAGTGTTTGCATTTCTTTCAGCTTGGGAAAAGAGACGTCTGCTTTTAGTTTTGTTTTCTAGCAGATTTTACTTTTATTACCTCTTGCTCTAGCCCGGTGCTGCAATGTTTGGGTTGCAAAGATTGAAAACAATCAGTTTTTTGGTTTTAGGAAATGGATTCCATTATAAAGTTTTTAAAATATGAATATATAGTCTTGAAAAAAATCAGGTTTAATGGACTTTGGATCAGCCTTTTTAAAATTCAGTGTGAATTTTTCTATTCCTTTTGAGTAAGCTTTGGATCATGGTACCTAAGAACTTTGACCTGCCCATCTCCCCTTAAATTATCAAAAAATGGTTAAACATTCAGATAGATATAATTAATTGTATATTACTCTCTTATGTGGGAGACACTGGTTTATGAGCAATATTGGGACATTAGCTGTGTTTCTTAAATCAATTGGGAGTGCTCTGAAACGGATGCATTTGCAGTCTGGAGATCAGAAATAAGAGTGCGTAAAAAAAGCTTAGAGACATCCTCTCCCCTGGGATCAGCTAAATATAAACATTGGAGAGGTGTCTTCTCACTATACGCTTATGCTGGAATAGTGGAGATATGCATGGAGTATTCCATCACCAAAGCAAACCACCATAATGACACCTAACTATAACTTATTAACACAACCATCAAGTTTATTAAAAACAGAAAAATAACTCAAGGATAGTCAGATTTTGTCTGTCAAACCATCCTTACCAATACCCTTTTTGCATCGGTATGGAAGTGTTTTTCATACCGTATGTAAAATGGTTTTGTGTATGTGCAGCATTTCCAATGTACCGTTTGAGAGTGGAAAGCAACAAAGAGTGCTGTCCCTAACTAAAATTTGTTTACTTCGTTCAGTTGATCTTGAGTGTTTGCGTATAATTTCATTCAGAATACTAACAGTTCTGTGCTTCAAAAACAAACCACCTATATTTTGTAGAAAATGCTGATGTAGTTACGGACTGTTGATGATCTGTAGGCAAATATAAACTGGATTTGTGACACAGTTTGACCCTAAATTATTAGGCTCTATTTCTTGACTCTTTTCCTCCTCCTTTTACTATCTTTTTTTTCTATTTTGCCATTGATTCTTTTGATCATTTGCTATAATTGGTATCTCAGGACATCTAGGTATAAAGTGTTGCCCTCTTGTTTCTTCATACCTTCTTCCTGCATTTCCTCTAGCAAAATGCCATTGTGACATTGCTGTTTTGGTGAAAAGGGTGGAATGTATATCTCTTCCAAGGTTACTGTAACTGGCTTGTTTTTGAGAATGTTGTGACTTACTCCTGTTTTTCCCCACTTCCCCTAAGGCCAAGTTTCACTTACTATACTGGCCTTGATTGTAAGGAATTTTCATTGACATAAATCACATTCTGTGGGTGGATTGGAGCTAGTATGTGAGCCTAAATTACCATTCAATTAAAAACTTTAGAGTTCAGAGATTGTTCTCAAATTCTGGCCTCAAGCAGGCAAGCGAAAAGAACAGCTACTAATTTCAGATGGTGAATTGCAAGCCACTGGATATTTGCATGCTGTTCCCTAGGTTTGTGAATGTCATTACCATATACAGAGTTGTTGTAGCTGTGTTCATCCCAAGATATTAGAAAGACAAGGTGGGTAACGTAACTTTTTTTTTCTTTCTTTCTTTCTTTTTTTTTTTAATTGAACCAGCTTTTGTTGGTGAGACAGACAAGCTTGAAGAAGAGCTCTGTGTAAGCTCGAAAGATAGTCTTTCACTGACAGAGGCTGGTCCAATTAAAGATGTGAGCTCAGCCACCTCAACTCTCTAATTATCACAGACTAGCAGAATATGTAGATGCCATCCAAGAAACTTCTCATGTTTGATTTACCAGGTTCTCATAATTTTTCACTTGCCGCCACCCCCATTTTCTTTCTCATATAAGCTGATATATTAGAGTGGCGGCATGGGCTAGTGGCCTGAGTCTAGGGTTGGGAAACAGGAACTCCTGAGTTCTCTCAATAGTTTTGCAACTCTCTCATTGCATGTTGTTGTGCATTTGGGAATGTCACTTACGTTTAGTTTAGTTTTCCCTTTTGTGCGATGGGAAAAACTAATTTCCTACCCAATAGAGGTGTTTATAGTGATTAGTATTTGAACATGACTTTAAAAATGTTTCTGTATAAATGCACCCACTCATAGCAGCAATGGCTATGTGACAAAGGTCATGTTATGCACCCTGACCACTTCACCTGAGCCCTACCAACTAATCAGTTTCCTCTAGGACTACTACTGGCATTTTAAACCTCTGAAATGTTTCAAACAGCCACCAACTGTTGCCATTTTGAATTATGTTATATCAACCTGCTATACAAATAGTTGAGGAAAAGAGAGAGCACTTGTCTTTTCTCCAAACATGGAATTGTCTTCTCTGTTTCCCAGACCTTCAGATTATACTAGCCTACAGATCAGGATAGGCAATATCCAGTCCTGGTATCAGTGGTAGATTTAGGGCCTGATATCTTATAGCCTTTCAGGGTTTTAGTAAAGAAGCTTTATATCATTAGAAAAGGGGGGATTCCCCGTTTTGCAGTGAACAAGCTGCAGTTGCTTCTATCTCTGGAAGCGTCTGGGATCTATTCTTGTGTCATGATATTTTTATGCATAGTAATATTATTTAGGACATGTATTGTTTACATATCAGTGGGGGGTGGTTTTTTCTCAAACTTTTCTAGTTTCTCTCCTGGAACTGAGAGAGACTGACTTTTTAGGTGAGAGGAAACAAAAACAAACACAAAAGTAAAAAGAAACACGAAGTTGTATTTTTGTAAAATATGTGGTATATGCAGAATGGTACAAAGGGTTTTAATAGCTTCACATCTGGGATTAATGCAGATGTCCCAAATGCATTTTAATCAAACCTTTCTACTGTATCACTGTCATGTATTGTGCGTATACATATTGTATATACTTTACACAAACACAATATGTGTATATAAAAACACATTTCCCTTTTGTTCAAATATCAGGCCCCGAACCTGCAAACTGTTCCACGGGGGGCAGACCCATATGTCCCTGCAGGGTTAGCAGGGCTTGGCACAGGTGCCAAGCTCTGCTTACACAGATCATTTTGCAGGATCTGGGACTGCAATGACTAGGAGATATTTCTTTCGCCAGCATTAAATAGTCTTTGCTTAGATTAGCAAATGCCTCACATCTTGCCCACTTCAGAACGCTGATTTCCCACAAAATATCAGGGTATTATAGTGCTGCCTCCTTCATGTTATTCTCAACCCAAATATATATAGTATGGCAAAATGTTTACAGTTCGTTACTTTTGGGGAGAAATGATTGTGCTGAGTTGTAATCAGAACTTAAGTTCTCTGGACAACTTAACTTTCTTCTCTTGTGGTTTCCTGGATGACTTCACCCTCAATCTCGACACCTGACAATTTCAGGTTGTGGCTAGCTGATGGTCTCACTTTTATCTCCAATCTTCAGAGGGACATCCAATAGGCCTGCCTCCAGATTCACCCAGGGATCGTGTGTCTCTCTCTCTCTCTCTCTCGCTCTCTGCAGCAGACAAGGCAAGAGGGGCTCAGAACTGCAGGTTCCTATCCCTCTCTCTATTGAAGGGGCCGGAGCAGTGGACTCCAGCTGCTGCCGAGGCTGGGGTGTGGAGGAAGAAAGGAAGTGGCTTCTTTTCTTCCTTCCTCTAGGAAGACCAAGAGAGCTAAGCAGCTCTTCTTCCTTAAGAGTTTTTACTCAAATACCTCGCAGCAGAATATTGCTCAACAACAGTCAGCTACCTAAATGCCAAATTATTGTATAGCTACAAAGATATTGCATTCAGTAGGGACAAGAATTGAGTATCTTAAACGGGTAGATGTTCTGGCCATCTTGGTAAACCATATTTAAAAGGTCCCTTTTGTCTTAAATTAAAAGTGAACAGAACTTTTTTTTTTTAAGTTGAAAAACTTTGTAAATAATTAACCACTACATTCTGGGCCACTGAACAATTGGGAAGTTCTGCTTTTGACTTCAATGGGACCAGGATTTGGGTTTACCATAATGCGTGTTTGTGTAGAATAAAATTATTTTTAATAATGAACTAAAAGGTGGGCTCCCCCTCTTTTTAATTTTACCTGCCTAGACCTGAGCTCAGATCTTCAGATTTCTGTTTCTTTTGCAACAGTTAATGGTATCACTAACATCTAAAGCAGAACAGGGAGCCGCATTCTTTACATTGCTCTAGATGTTTTAAAGATGCCCTCAATTATTGCAGGGGAAACACAGAACCTTGAGGGCCTGGACACAGGTTTTGGTAGGTTAGTGAAGGAAAAACTGACTTTTAGAACAGTTTACGTGTGTTTATACTTCTTACGTTTATACACGTTGACTTAGTATCTGTTCTTTTGTTTGTTTACTTTTTTTAGAGTGTTTATTCCATTTTACCTTGAAAGTTAACATTGCTAAATGTTTTTTATTTTTATGGATATATCCTTTTCTGTCATCTTTGAAAACCACGGATATACCTTTTTTCTGGGGACCCAGTTGAAGAAAATTGTTGATGTCCCTGACCCAACAGAGCTGGGGATGGGGAGTTTGGGGTGTGGGAGAGGGTTAGGGTGCGGGAGTGAGGGCTGTGGGGTGGGGCTGAGAATGAGGGGTTCAGGGTGTAGGAGGGGGCTCTAAGCTGGGGCAGGGGATTGGGGCGCAGGAGGGGGTCAGGGCTCTGAGCTGGGGGTGCAGGCTCTGAGCTGGGGCCAGGGATGAGGGATGCAGGAAGGGGTTCCAGGTTTTGGGGAGCTCAGGGCTGGGGCAAGTGGTTGGGGTGCGAACTTACCTCCAGCGGCTCCTGGTCAGCACTGCAGGCACCACCCCCTCCAGCTCCCATTGGCCGGTTTCCAACCAATGGGAGTGCAGAGCTAGTGCTCAGAGCAGGGGCAGCTGGCCACTTCTGGGGCACAGTGCAGTGTCAGAAAAGGTAGGCACTAGCCTGCCTTAGCTGGGCAGTACTGCCAACAGGGCTTTTAATATCCTGGTCGGCTGTGCTGACCAGAGCAAGGTGACCCAGTGCCTTAAATGCTGTGACCCAGTACTGGATCGCGACCCACAGTTTGCAAAACACTGATCTATATGGCCCAGGTATTTTTTAATGGGATACAGAGCCTTTTGCTTCAAGGACAGTAATGCCTGAAAGTTAGAAGAGGAGCTCTGTGTAGCTCGAAAGCTTGCCTCTTTCACCAACAGAAGTTGGTCCAATAAAAGCTATTACCTCACCTGCCTTGTCTCTAATATCCTGGGACCAACACAGCTACAACAACACTGCAGCTACCAGGAGATGTATATAAAATACACAGTAGCTTAGGTGAAATGAGTACTGCTCTTAGTCTAGTTCTTAGTGGACAGGTGTCAGAGTGACAGAAGCCATCATCACGAATGGCATTCCTGGGACAACCTTCGCAGAAAGGCAAGGGTCTGGCAGAGATGCTGACCATCCCTAATTTTTCATAATTCCCCTGATTTTTACAGAATCCAGGCTTAAATCTATTAATTTTCCAAGCGCACGCGTGCACACGTATAAAATGTGTGCGTCACTCTCAACCACTCGGGTCCAACAACCACAACAAATAATGCCACGGGGGGAAGGGGACAGTGAGAGAGACAGTGTGTTCTTCACCATCCCTGCGCCACATGCACAGACAGCCCAGTGACGGTCTGAGAGGAGGCAAGCTGTGACAAATTTGAATGGGTTGGAGCACTGCTGAATTAACCGCCCAAACGACAGTCTGCATGTTGCTCTCTAGCTGCCCTGTGTATGGTGGACTAAGATAATGTGCTGGAGGTACCTAAAGCCTGCCAGGAGGGTCCGCATGGGGCAGTTAGAACACAACATGCAACTTCTGGTTTTGGCAATGAATCCAGCATCCTAAGCCATACTGCCAATCAGCTCAGCTTGCATCCTATCAGACCCTCACTTTGAAGTCTGTTGGGGAGGCAGAAGGAGGCAGTTGAGTGGATGCAACAGAGAAGGATTATCCTGGGAAGGAGATCCAGACCTGGGACTGACCAAGGTAATTAAGGACCATAAGTAGCATAAGAGGGCACTTTCCTAGGACAGTCCTCCCCTTCTCCTTGTTTGGGTGTGGGTAGGGGTCAGTGGCGCAATGAGGAATGGGGGGCCTACGGACCCAGGCTTCCCTCTCCCTTGGCTATAGATGGGAAAGAAGGGGAGTGGGGAGAGGTACTGTTCCCTCGAGGGGAGGGAGAGATCCCAATTTCTGGGTTCAGGGGGAGAAGTCCCAGCAACCTCCCTAATTTTTTTCATAAACATCATAAAAAGCCTCAGAACATGGTTGGCATCTCTGGACTGGATGGGGATGGAGATTAAACTTTCCTCAAGGTGACTCTTACAAGTAATTTGTTAAGAATATCCATGATCTGGCTTGAAGCTTTTCCTGCTTTTCCCTATGCTACTATACCTCTTCTGTGGGTACATTTAAATAATCTTCAGTCTCTGGTACTTTCATTCTGGCACCTTCTATGAGCATTGACACAAACGGGGGGGAAAAGGGGAGGGAGACACAACCATTCACTAGCACATGCCAGAAGATTCCAGTGGTAAGGCTAACTTTTCATCCTTAACTTTTGCTGCTGCGGTGCCTCTTTCAAAACTTAAGTAGAGGACAGAGAGTCTCCTCTCTAATTAGAATTGCTAAGGTTTTTTTTCCTCTCAGCTTAAATCAGACTCTCAACATTGTTTAGATATTATTTTTGAAGATTTAAAAGATATTTTTGCACATAATATAAAAGTTTCCTCTGACCTGAAAATTTAATAGAAGGAAAATAGAATTACTGTGAAGAGGTAGAAACCTATTCATACCTGAAACGTTATAACTAAGGGTCAAATCATCCTCTCCAGGAGGGAAATTCATGAATTGAGCTAGAAGAATCAGTTTCTTTTCCTGGGTTTACTCAGTGACTGGGGATGGCATGTGTCCCTTACCAAATCAATATAGGCTGTGACCTCAAAGGGCCCTGCTCATACCGTACTGTCATGGGGCCCCTACGTGCATCTGCTTCCAGCTCAGGCTAGGGATTCCTATCTTGGAAGGGTGTTTTTGTGCAAGGTAATGTATGATGCTTCGTGCAACCAACTCTCAGAAGATAAATGCTGAGATATTATAGGCAGCAGCCTTTTATTCACCTCTGGCCCCAACACTGCAGAGCCCTAAACACAGAGGAAGAGGTTCTGTAAATTGCAGGCAGGTGACAATGTTTCTGTGCTTCTCCTTCCCATTCTCCATGTACTGGCCAGTTCTGGTCTGTACTTGTGTGGTTTTCAGTCTGCTCATGTGAAGGATGTCTGCATAATATGGCCTTGAAGTTTTAGGGAAGTGGCAGGAGTCAAACAAGAACACAGTGCTAATTTCAGAAAAAAGATGCCTTGTATACATTATAAAACTGAACTCTGTTTTATTTTACTTTCACTGCAGTGATGGTCTTGACAAAAGCCGTATACAATAACTAGTGTTTAAAGTGTCCTTTATATACACTTCTACCCCGATATAACACTGTCCTCGGAAGCCAAAAAATCTTACTGCATTATATTGAACTTGCTTTGATCCGCTGGAGCGCGAACCACCCCCCCCGGAGCGCTGCTTTACCTTGTTATATCCGAATTCAGGTTATATTGGGTCGCATTATATCGGGGTAGAGGTGTATATATCTTTGCAGCATATTTAGTGCCAATAAATAATACACTGCTCAAGAATTGCATGTTTATTATAAATGCTTTCTTATATCCTTTCTTAATGTACCACTTAAGACATTTTATGTCTATAGATGTGTCTGAGTGTGAACCCTGATTTTCTCTAACTTTGGGGGAGGGATGGCTCAGTGGTTTGAGCATTGGCCTGCTAAACCTAGGGTTGTGAGTTCAATCCTTGAGGAGGCCACTTAAGGATCTGGGGCAAAAATCAGTACTTGGTCCTGCTAGTGAAGGCAGGGGGCTGGACTCAATGACCTTTCAAGGTCCCTTCCAGTTCTAGGAGATAGGTATGTCTCCTATTATTATTATTATTATTTCACTAGAGGGTTATTCCCCAGCTATTCCCCAGCTTTCTTTTAAAACAAGATTTGCAAATAACACATGCAATTTTTCTTTTATTGGAAACTGGTTGATTGTAGAGTACTATAAGAGTATAAACAACATAAGGGATCCTTTAACATAACATAAGAGAGCCTTCAGTCGCTTTGCTCTCTAGCTTTGGAACTCATTGCCAATTGAAGTAAGGAACGCTCTGACAGTTGGGACTTTTAAATCTAGACTTAAAAGTTATTTGTTCTGTTTAGCATTCTTAAAATGATTCTATTAGGAATTGTATGTGCTTCAGTTTTAATTTTAACTCATAATGATTGTAAAGCACCCTGGGATGCTTGCATGAAGGGCACTACAGAAATCCAAGATTGTATTGTATTATGTTGTAATGTATTGTATTATTACATGGCACTGGAGCTGGACCAGGGACAATTCATATAGAAAGCATTTGACTACTTAGCTAAAGATAAGGAGTAGGGTTTGGGACTCTTTTTTTTTTTTTGCTTGTTTTCCCCCCTTTTCTATGTCAGTTATGTTATTAAACTAAATTAACATGGCAGTTATTCCCTAAGAAATGCCAGCATAATTTACTGTCTGCGAAGGCGCTCAAAATGTAAACTAGATGATAAACTAAAAATAAAAAATGTCCACATTACGATTTAATTGCACTTCCCTTTCTATATTGTGTTCCTATGTAAAACACATTACTAACAGTATTTTCTTTATCACTTCCTCCACTTTTAACTTAATTTCATTAACAATGAAGAAATATATGGTCTGATTCATTTATGTCACTCGACAGTTACTCCCTTAACTTAATGTGTATGTCTCTTAGAATTTTTTTTTATATAAAAACATTCTAGCACTGATTAGAGCCAAGCCGTGTGACTTGCTCATTCTCTTTGCCAGTGCAGGTCAGTTACATCTGCCACACTAATGCCATTCTGGTCCTCGTGTTGCTTTTCCTCAGGAAGTTGCCAATGGCAAAGAATTTTTTCCAAATTATGTGGTAAACTTGTGTATTGTGAAGTGTCAGTTTAGGAATTAAAATGAAGTTCATTTCTGTCCATTAAAGAGCTCTTATCTGGACAGCCAACTTAAGTCCTCTTTAAAAGGCAAGTGGACAGATGAATCTGACTCATAAGATGTTTTTCTTGTCTCGCTACGCTAACCATGTCCATTCTGCCCCAACTACAAGTAGACATGGCTGTTTTTTTTCTCAGTTTGTGACACATTTTTTTGATAAAAATTTTTCCCCTACAAAATACCACCAGCGTATAGAAGAAAGGTGCCCAGGTAACCAAGGGGAATTAACTACATAGTCTGCTCTTTATGCAGAGTGCTGTGGTGGTGTTCTAAATTGTGACAGTCTTGTTTGAAGAAAAGGAATTGGACTCATAATAATCCTCTACACCTGACAGGAATGAAAGCACAGCGAGACCCACTTCTTGAGTGGCTACACAGAGAGATAAGCACTTCTGGCTTTGACAGACCAAATACTTCCTTCCTTGTCAGATTGATCTCAACTCTAACTTGAATGCTCACTGAGGATTATTTGAGAGGATGAGAGAGGATTTTTTTGTAAAGGTTCTGAAGCCTACAAGCAAACTCTCATAAAGCTTTAATTAAAAAAAAAAAAGTGGTGTATCGTTTCCTTTTCACTTCCCACCTTGTCTCCTCAAAACACGTGCTAGGGAAAGGGGAAGGTCTCTGTCTACTTCCTTGGATGACTCCTCAATGGAAAAATAAGTATCAAATTCCTTTGATGCCTTGCAGCATTTATCAGAGGACAGGTTTTTCAGTCCTGAGCACAGTAAGTAAACCTCAAACACCTGGCAGCAGCCTGAGACCTGTCTCCCTCCAAATCTTGGAATAAACGAGCTAAAGAAATCTGTCTTCCCCAAGGGTGAGAAGACATAAAAGACTCTCTCATATATGTAAGTCTAGAGAATACTTAATTCTGACAAGTTCCCTAACTCTAAACATAATATACCCAGAGTCTCAAAAACATTACAAGCTCGAGAAGAATTATTTCTCAGAGTGGGGTAATGTGCTTTTGTGTGATCTTGATGTGGCCTAGTTTGCTAAAAAGGATCCATCTCTCTAAAAGATTTTGTGGTTCTGAAGATTATCAACAGAAAAAATTGACTCGATGAGACAGGACCAGGGGCGGCTCCAGGCACCAGCGCACCAAGCGCATGCCTGCGGCGGCAAGCCGCAGGGGGTGGCCTGCTAGTCACAGTGAGGGCGGCAGTCAGGCAGGCTTCGGCAGCATGCCTGTGGGAGGTCCTCTGGTCCCGTGGCTTCGGTGGCGGGTACGCTGAAGGCACGGGACTGGCAGATCACCCGCAGAAACGCCACCGAATCCGCGTGATCAGTGGATCACCCGCAGGCATGCGGCCAAAGGCCGCCTGACTGCCGTGCTTGGGGCAGCAAAAAACATAGAGCCGCCCCTGGACAGGACAGTGAAACTTCTGCTAAGACCCTCACTACTAACATCTGTTCTGGGGCAAGGAGGAATAAAACTCTTTCTCAACCTGGCTAGTGCTTAGGTAAGGTTGGAAGCTTGTCCTTCTCACCAGCCAAAGGTACTGCCTCACACACTTTCTCTCTCTAACATGATTAATAATAATCAGGTTAATTGTGGGTAGTGCCCCAAAAAATTCAGCAACGAGTGGGGTCCCTATTGTGCTAGGCACTGTACCAACACAGAATAGCAGATGATTCCTGCCCTCCCAGAGCTTACACTCGAAATAGACAAGACAGACACGCAGGGTGGAGAAAGGAAGGAGGGTTTAGTTAAGAGGGGCTTAGTTAAATGGAAAGAAAATTGAAAGGAGAGGGGACATGGAAGGAAAGGATGGGCAGGGGACAGGGCAGTGGGGAAGAGGGTATGAGGGGCAGATGGGGAATGAAGTGGAGATGAAGAGACTTGTTTGAGAGGGAGAGTTGGGGAAAATAGCCAATCAGGACAGGGTGGAGAAAGTTCTGTAGAAACTTCTCTGGATGTCAAAAGGTCCCTGCGTCTGCAGTTGCTTCTACAACTGTTCCTATGGGCGCACCACTTCCCACAGCTCCCATTGGCTGGGAACGGCAAACCGCAGCCACAGGGAGCTGAGGTGCTCCAGATAATCAAAACTACAATGTATTAGATCAAGGATCAGCAACCTTTGGTGGGCCGGGCTGGTTTGTTTACCTGCTGCGTCTGCAGGTTCGGCCGATCGCAGCTTCCATTGGCTGCGGTTCGCCGCTCCAGACCAATGGAGGCGGCGGGAAGCAGCACGGGCCGCAGAATGTACTGGCACATGCCAAAGGTTGCCGATCCCTGTATTAGATATTCAACTCAATGATTCCGTAGAGTTTAAAATAATCACATTTTGGTGTAGACCCGTTTATAAGACGACCCCCGCTCTTTGATGCGTCACTCTTTTACCAAAAATATTTGACTTATGAACAAGTATACACAGTAGTCTCTGTAACTTCACAGGGAGAAGATAGGATACTAGAGGGCTTTTGTTCTAGCCAGCAAAGGCATAACAATATCCTGTGGCTGGAAATTGAAGTCAGCAAAGTTCAAACAGAAATAAAACAGATTTTTAACATTAAGAGTAGTTAACCAGTGGATCAGATTATTAAGAGATGTTATAAATTTTCCATCTCTTGAAGTCTTAAAATTGGATGTCTATCTGAAAGTTCGAAAGAAATATGCTGTAGTTTAACCACAAGTTGTTGGGGTAGATTTGAAAATCGGATGAAAATCTGTGGACAGCTTTATGTTGGAAGCCAGATTAGATGATCATAATGGCCGCTTCTGGTTTTAAAAATCTGTTATATTTGTGTCAGACAGTAGATCAAAGACAGATTTGATCCTTAACACCAAGAGAAATTTGGCAAGACAAGCATTAGTGATACTGTGTCTGATGACTTCTTGTCTGGACATTGTGCCTTAGGGCTCAGCTTCATGCCAGGCAACTGATGCTTTGCCTAGCAGAACAGTGGAACCAGTGAAGGGACTTGCTGAAAAGGCATGTCATAATCCCTCTCAAGGAAATCTTCCTTAACTTGGTGGACAATATCGTGCAACTTTCAGGAGCCCCTTTACTGGAACCAAACTGGAGAATTACCACAGCAGATGGTCAAGGCTCATGTGTTCTCAAAATCTGTAGAAGGAAAAGTAAGTCCTTCTGCAGAAAGGAACATACAATTTTTGGATGCTCAAAGCAGTCTTTAATTCACTAATAGCTTAAAGGACTCTCCTGTTTGACAAATCATTTGTACCAATAAAAAATCATGTCATACCTGAAAAAAGATGATGGAACCAGTTATTTGAAAGTCAGTAAGTAACTCAGAGGTATCCTATCCTCCTAAGAACAGAACTGTCACAGGTAAATGCAGTTCATCTAGCAAGAAGATTGAATGGAAAAGAGAATTAGATAAGGCAAAGATAAAAAGATAAAGAATGCTCAGTTTTTCAATGTCTTCACAGAATAGTCTGTGGAGACTCCAGACTTTGACATCAGGTGCCCCATGTCTTCTGCTTGTACAGGTGTCTGCTAGCTCTAGCAATAGATGTGTTCTCAGTACCCTTCACCTGCAGTTTCCTGATTGTTTGCTTTTTTCCCTTTGATTCCTGAAGACCTGAGAGCACCATGCAAGCAAACAGCAAATTTGATCTTATTGCTTAATAGAGTTGCCTTTGAGAGCCAGGGTTGCTGATCTGAAATGGATATTAGCTCAAGCACCTTTCCTTATCCATATCCTCCTTTTTGTGGGGTGCCCTGCTGGAAGCCAGCCCAGAGACTCAATAGTTTGTTACAGTTACTGGAAGGTGAACACTGAAGTCAAGTATTCTCGGATGAAGTAATGTAGACTCTACTTTTAGAAACACAAGATCATTTTCATTCAGTGAGATAAAGCTAGGAACATGTCTTCTATTGCCACTATTTTAGTTATTTTCAGATTTTATCCAAGTTGATTTCAGGAAGGGTCTAATCAGCAGCACACTTATATCTCAAGCCTTTGCTGCTGGAAGCCTTTATACAGACTTTTTAGGTAGTGGACAATAATTTCAAGATTGACTCTTGATCTTTTGTTGTCTCAATTGGTGCTCAACTTGAGACATTTTAAAAGGGAAGGGGGGTGACTTTCAAAGGGTGGGTGCTCACCACTTTCTGAAAATCATCTCTTTTTAAGGGGACTCAAGTGAGGCACCCAAAAACTAAGACAACAAAAATCACTAGTCCCTTTTTGAGAACAGCTGTGAGTGTCCTTTGGATTTCTGCCATTTCCAGTTTCCCCATTTCTTGTGAATTGGTATGTGTGAATTAGCATTTCCCACCTACCCTTTTATTTTTTTATTATTAATTTTATTTTTGAGCCTTTAGACTCTGGATATGAGACTGGTATCTTGGAAAGCAGACTTTTTTTTTTTCTCAGCTTTATTTATATCCATCAGGAGAGTGGGCGATTGCTTCTCTGTCATGTAAATTTCCAATCTTCACATTACAAGATGACAGAGCAGTGCAAGAATCTGTAGTTCATTCTTATTTTTCATTCTACACTTCAGTCTTTTTTTTTTCTTTTTTACCAAAATAAGAGGTTGTGGCAGTCCTCGTTATAATGGAGGCAATTTTCAGTTCTCTCTGTACCGAGACAAATCCTTTAGAAGCAGTGGAAAAGGGGGAGGAGCTAGTCTAAATTACTTATATGATGTAGAAGGGGTGCAGAGGGCAAGGGTCGTATTTTATTTTTTTGAAAGCCTCATTTTAATCATTTTTAGGACAGCCTTTATGCAATTTTAATTTATATGACCAGCACTTGCTATACAGATCACCATAGTTCTCATGACCTTGGCAACAGTGTGGGATCAAATCTTCATCCAGATTCACTGACAAAGGCACAGACAGTCTTCTCACTATCAGGGATGTATCTCTGTCCATCTAATTTTTTCTACAACATATTTATAGTGGTCATGACAAAGCAAATTCCTATGTCACTCATATTTCAAGGTAATAAAGAGTCTTAAAGGGGTGTGTGTGTTAACCAGCCCATTTTAACATTCCATATCCTAAAAACAACTCATGGTGTCTAGATATTTTGCAGTTGTAATTCTGGTTTTAATTTAAGTGTCAGAGAATTATCATCTGTATGTCAGTGCATCAGGCACCAGGTTGCATCTTCCAAGTGTGTGGAATGGCATAATCTCAAATTATGTGTAAACTCTTGGCATGGACTGTCTCTGACTATGTATTTACCTGATTGGGGCCTATATGCACAACTGTAGTTTTAATTAAATAATATTTAAACAGGAGCTTAAAATAACTTCTGAGATCTCAGTCTGCACTCAGACTATGTTGTTTGAGATTTCTACCACTATTATTTCATTGATCCAAGCAGCTTCCTTACCGTCATCCACTGTTGGTGGCTTTTGTTCATCATAAAGTTCCTTTGGGTAAAGCATATATTCTACATTGAGATATGCACGGTTCCTTCTCTTCTAATAATTCCCCCCACCCCCCAATCCAGAGCTGTACTCTGTTCTTAAATTCAGCATCATTTAAACTTTATCTGGGGACTGAAACAGAGATTCACAGTTTGTATATTTGTTAGGCAGATTATAGTGGTGGTAGCAAAGTATCCTGCCTTGCCAAATACCTAGGGATCTAAAGTGGTGAATTTATGGAAGTGAAAATATATAGAACTCTAAAAGTTTGGTTTAAAAAAAATTGGAGCCAGTCCTTTGACAGATTGTTCAGTAAATTTTCATTTTATTGAGAATTATAAAAAAGGTGCTTAACGCTTCTGTGCCATTAATATAATACATTAAAAGGTTACTGTCAAGATTAGTGTTTCAGTTCTGAAAATTGACTGTAGGGGTTTATGGGCAGCTCTATTCATATTCTGCTTGGAAGATAAGACATCTTACTTTCCACTTGACAAAATCATTACATTGTTATAAGGCTTTATGTTGAAGAGCTTGATAAATGGCAAAACATAAATAAAACTCCATTGAAAAGGGAGTGAATTATACGTGCTCCATTTATGGTAAACCAAATTTAACAGATGCAGATTATGTGCAAGACAAGGTTGTGAAAATAGCCAGTGTCAAAACAGTACAGAATTGAACTTGTTTAGTGTTCAGTTTGCAATGTCTGCTATCAGTACAGTACTCCATTTCAAAAGCATACATTCCTTCCTACAGAAAAAATGCAGATTCCTTAGTTGAAATTAATTAGCATTCAGAAACCAGATAGCATGTTTTTGGGTATTCATGAGATCTCTGTTTGAAAAAATGTTTTTAACTTGTAGAAATGTGTTGCAACACACAGATGGGAAGAAAAAGAAAAAAAAATCTCTTTAGCAAGCACTGTGTGTAAAAGGAATATTACATTTTGCACGCTCCTGATTACCCTATATAAACAGTTTTTGACATCTGTCTTTATAGTTTGCGAGGAGAGGAAGACTTTGTTAAAAGAACCATTTTTATACAGCAGTCACCATTTCAGTCTTGCTTTACCTGTATTATGAAAGCAGATGGTCTGCATGTCTTTTGAATATTTATAACTATCAAAAACAATCTCTTGCTATTCACCCTTAGGCTTATGAGATGTCAGGACTGTTCTGGTTGAAAAAAAAATCATCTTGGGTGTTTACAGAAAGAGGATTACATTAAGCTGAAATGACTATACATTTTCCAGTTTAATATTTGTCCATCAGCTGTTTAATCGTATTTAGATAATTGTGTAAATAAGTTGTTGCAGCCCTTGCCCCCTCCACTGATAGAGCTTGAAAGCTTTAAACACCGATGAGCCAGTTTCATAAATGCTTCTCTCTCTTCTCTCCTTCCCTCCCTCCCCCCCGCCCCCGCGCCGCTTCAGTTAAACAATTAGAAAGGCCTACATAAGTTTTGGTTATGATACCACTTTGCGAAGGAAATTTCATACAAAAAAATCCTTAATATCTAGCTTAAAATGCTGTAAGGGAACTGTTGTCTCTGGTACCCTCTGCTAAGTCTGTTAGCATGTATTTGTTCTGTGCAAATACTGCATCCCAAATACCCTTTGATGAGGTGGTTTTCTGTGCTTCAGTCTTGTTATGTAAGAGTAATTTTAAGGTTATTATTGGGGAAGTTTTGGGATTGTGGGGCTTAAGTGTTTTTGACTGGAAGCTGAGCAATCACTGATAACAGATTTTGCTGTGGATGGTTGATTTGGCAGGAAAGCATGAACAGTTTTGGTTTGGATGATTGAATTAACCTGATTAACATTGTTTTTGTTGTTTTGCAAAAAGGACAGCAATACATTTTTAGTCATAACTGACCAGTTTTTTACCTGGTTGGTAAGCAGTGTTACAAGAAACAGTGAAGGAATACTTCCCAGAAAGTACCTACAGTGGCAGCTGAAATGACCAGAGAGAATCAAACATAATATTCCTTCTGTTGCCTAGTGAAACACATCAGATATTGGAATCCAACATAATAATGTAAAAGGTGACTGACACTGGCATCTTTTCTTTTTTCTTCTTCTTTTTTTTTTCAAAGTGATGGACATATTAAAAAAAAACTTACTTTCTAAAGAGTGCTTGAAACTTCTTGAACACCTCATGCCTATTTATCATATCTGTGATATTTAACCTTTTGAGGGGATGATATTCAGTTTTTAAAACTACATTCTAAGGAAACCTAAGCTGAACTTGAGAACCAATTTTATCCCTGTTCCACCACAATTACGGAAGACCTAATTGTAAACAGTGTATCTGGCTGAAAAAGAAAGCTCAGGCTGCGACAGATGGTATCCTTCCAGAGTACTGGTGTTTCTGTCAAGGTGGCACCATTTCAGATCAGATCTTCATCAGACTCTCAAAACAGAACTGCAAGTACTGTACATGTACTTGTAGGACTTGTGTGTGTGTGAGAGACTTTGGATCCTAAAGCAACTTGATCCAAAGAATAAGGTTGTGGGAGGTTCTCTTAGATTTTGAGATCTACGGCCAACTTATACAGTTTATCAATTTTCTTTCACAGAAAGTGTGAAAGCTGTGGCCAGATCATGGGTGAGTACTGTGATGCATTTGAATATGTCTGAGATTTATTCAGGCTGCACGTTGTGCTAGCTCATCTTCCCTGTTTTTGGGAAGCATCGACAGCTATAGCCTGTACGTAGGGTATATCTGGATAAGGAATTTTAAATGGTACAGTCATGGACCATGAGACAATCAAGTTTAACACTTGTGGACTGTTTGATCATGGAGGAATAAAAGGCACCAACAAAGAGTTGGAGGGCTTTTTGCATGTAGTGTAGCCTGTGGTTGAGAGAGAGAGTAACCTCAGTATGCCTAAGATCAAGATTCTGGTTTCCTCAAGAATGTTGGGAATATCTTCCAAGACAGAGAGAGACACCATGAGCCTCTGAAAACAATGGTACAGGCAGATCAAGAATAGAAACAATGAAGAAAAGATTTGGTGAAGGTACTTGGTGGGTTACCAAGATATGAACATTTTACTAGACTTGTAAAACTGTTGCCTTAAGTGAATTAGCAAATGAACCACAGTAGCTTGCATGTTTGTGTGAAATGTTCTTGAAGAGCCCACTGTTAAAGAGGGACTTTCAGACTGGGAATACTTCAGGTACAACTACATTGTTCATGTCTTTCACTGTTTCCCTTGCCAATCTTGCTAATTCTTAGATATGTGGGGTGAAATTGTGGTCCCACTGAAGTCAGTGGGAGTTTTACCGCTAACCTCAAAGGGACCAGGATTTTACCCATGTTGTTTACACAGGCTGAGTCAAAACTCCTATCAGTTCCTTCTGTTTGGTCCTACAGTGAAGTCACAGTGCTGAACAGATGATATCCTATTTCTTTGGTAACAGACTGTGATGTCATAAACACAGGATTATAACTTGAAGTTGAATGATATTTAAGTGGAGATGAGGATTTCAAATCTTAGGCAGACATCTTTAATAATAGCAGGAGGCACACAAACTATTATTAAATTTTATTGTATCATGGGAAAAAAAGAGATGAGAAGAGATCAGAAATGAGCCAGATTTTCAAAAATTAAAATCTAAATTTCACCTGCAAAATATGCATGTGTACACACAAATGGTCAAGTTGGCTATGCAGTTGCCAATTTTGCATGTACAGAGGCAGGTTTTACATGCACAATAACCTGTTCATTTATTCAAATATATTGCAGCTGCGACTCATGGTTGGTTTTTTGTTGTTGTTGTTGTTGTTTTTTTTTATATTGTCATGTGCACCAGCTGTCGCCCATGGGGAGTGGCCAGATCTATAAGGGAACGTAAAATCACAATTTTATTAGTATCAGACATCACTGATCTTGTCGTTGTACTGGAAATAAAAATTGGATTCAGTTAAGCTTAGTTTAAGATGATTCAGTCTGTAGATAGTGATCTGTCAAGATTTCCTTATACTGTTTAATAGATTTCTAGTTCATTTGAAAAACACTGGGTTAATGTAAAGGAATAGTAAGCACTTAAAGATTATATATTTTTGGTGGTTAATGGAAAAAATGTGAAGATGGCTATAAGGTAGTACTTGATATGTTCATTACAGGACTTCTATAGTAGGGTTTCCATATTTTGCCTTATTAACATGTCAGCATAACTGTTCTGGGATCTAAGAAATTCACATATTACTGAACAGCATGTTATAAAATGAATGCTTACAATGGAGTCCAGTAGAATCAATAATCAAGATAACACTGTGTTAGATCAGGAATAGTTTGTAATAGACAGACTTGGAGGAGTATTTACTGCCTTTGTCCCCAAACTGGCTTTGCTAGTGATTATTACAATTCATATAACAAAGGCCCCATGCTGTATGTTGATTTCACCATAGCACAAATATAATGAAATGTTATATGCAGGCTAGCAAAGGAAACTTAATAATCAGGGCTTTGTCTTCTAGAGAGTCATTGTGTTCTAAATATGCTGGACAATTCCTTTAGTTATGCTAATAGTAGTTATTTTCCGCATTAAATACTATTGAAATTCATCAGTCTATTGGAATTGCATTCACTGATTTTTGTTGTTGATCACACATCCTATCACAAAAATATATTGCCTATATTGAGTGTAATTTTTAACTTGCAACAGTGCATCAGTGTGCAAAACAATCTTGATTGATTTGTGAGACAGCACTTTATTGAAAGGTTTTATAAATGGTTACTTTGGTTAAAAATTGGCACCTCTTTCTATCGAACCAACTTGTTTCTAAAGATATCCTTAAATTTTAATAATTTTAAAATGTTTTGTATTCTTGAGCATATTTTATGATTAATCTGCAGTCCTAGAATTAAGCACTTAATAGCACAGTACCTAGAGTTGAAGCTGACAATGAGAGTGTTTCTCAAAGTTGTTCCCTACGAACAGTTTAAGTTTGGTTAAGAAGAGTGCATCCACTCTTGTGCGGCATTGTTTAAACCACTCTTCTGCAGCCCAGAAGACCTCATTCTAGATTAAATTTGCCCCCATGATTGTCTGGGTTCTGGGCTGCATACAGGTGACATGAAGGGAATGGGCATATCCTTAGCAGTGTTGTTTGGACCTAGGATGGGTCAATTTCAATTGAAAGCAGTAGTACTACTAATAAATGACACTTTCTGAATTTAGGATTTCAATTTTTCATCTCTTGAAACAACACCTCATCTCTAGTGGTCTAAGATTCTTAGAGTTGATAACTTTATTCTTTTCTCAGTGGATTTGTTTTTTGTTCTCATTTACAATGTATCTGGTATATGATTTTAAGCTTGATTAATGGATTTAAAGAAATTGAAGCTCTGGGCAAAAGGATTAAAAATGCAGTATGATGCTCAGACTCTAAAAATATTATGGTTTCAACAATTGAAATAATTTCTGTTTCTCAATTTGTGCTGCTATGTGTTACAGATGATTTTTTTCCCCCTTTTCATGCAGAGTATGATTTCTTCCATTGTGAACAGCACTTACTATGCAAATGTCTCAGCAGCAAAATGTCAGGAATTTGGAAGGTGGTATAAACATTTCAAGAAGGCAAAAGATATGATGGGTAAGCAAAAAAGTTGCAGTGGTGGTGGCTATATACCATTACACATGTGTCTAGGTCTGTCACAGTCCTATAAGAAGGTAGAGTTCTTCAAGATCAATGTAGAATGCTTTTTTTTTTTTTATGAGGGCGTGGGGAGTATGCATATAATGAGAGAATTAATGTCAATAAATATTTGTTGTTAAACCAACCAAACTGACTTGGCTTGTCTGACATGCAGGAAATTAGAATAAGATATAAAGTTGTCATTTTGTAAATCTGAGGCCTACCACGGCCCAGAATAATTTCTTTAAAAAATGTAAATTTGTGGATTTTTTTCTAAAATAGTAAATTTAAATTTTAAAGAAACAAGTCTGTAGTTACTGTAACAAATTCTAGTCTGGTCTCCATCACTCTCCTCCTAAAGAAGCTTATGAATTAACAAATGAACTGTATCTTGCTGTAACTTCTGGGTACTTCTGTAACTTCAGTCCATTATGACAAGGGCCTTGTTATAGCTATTGGGACAAGTTTTTGCTGATTACAGTAAGGCTATAGTGTGCATGTATATTATAGGATTATAATAAATTAGTTGGTGAGGTATATTAATTTAATGTGTTTATAAATGTCTTTCACAGTTTGTTTTTTAAATCCAATTAATATAAGTGTGGGCATTTTACATCCACTTCTACATAATAATTTTCAAACTGTTTTTGGAATGAAGAAAATGGAGTCTAATTTGGTTTGAATTTTGAGCATGTTCTAGCTTTTAGTATTTAAAGCAAAACCATTCATCTACCAAAACAGGTTCCTTGCCTTTTATAGCTTAAGGCAGTAATGAAGACAATGCATCACTTTTGTGGTAATTGCTTGAATTACTGTTCCAAGTGAATGGCACACTTGGGTTGATCTCTGCTTTCAGTTAGTGAAAACAGAAGGCTGCTTTCCTTAAACTTGTTTGTAGCTTCTGTGTAATGTTAACTTCAGCAATGTCAGATTTTTCTGTAAGTTTAAAGTCTAAAGCTGTTTTCCCCTCTGAGGTCCGTATTAAGGCTTGAGCCAAAGCCCACTGAGATCCGTGGAAAGACTTATACTGATGTCAGTGGGCCTGATCCTTGTGCCAATCTCCCCACTGCACAGAAGGGGGGTTGGCCATCTCCACAGAGTATGCAAGCCAGGGGTAATGGGAATCCCATTACCGGAAATTGTAATACAGCTAAAAAGTCCACACAACATCTCCTCAAAAATCCTAGTAGCTGATGAAACTAGAGAGGGGCTCCATGATGAGAGGAAGCTGTGGGTCCTCACCAGAGTTTGGAGGCATGGGGCCTCTTTGTAGAAGAACCCTGTCTTTCCTCTGCCCTTGACAGTGTGAGGGGATTCTGTGTGAGGGAATCCATGGACAGATTTCTTCCTACAGACTCCCCTCTGGTAGGAGGATGATCTGCTGAATAATTGTTAATGAGGAACATTAGTTACTGTGAACATCGTAGATATGTTTTTCTCTCTTCTCATAAACCGGGATTTGTTTCTTACACTATTTTTATTTTAGGAATATTGCCAGTAAATGAAACACATTTGAACAAAGAGCTATTCCAAATAAATCTGGTTTAAAGGAGCCCTGTCAGATCAAACTTGACCAAAAGTTTGATTTGGGGGTCGGGGAGATGCTTAATAAAACCTAAAGGAGTCTTAATCTAACCTGGACTGTTCCAGTACTACATATGCGCTCTGCTCAACTATAAGGGAGTCTAAATTGTCCACAGAGATGCTGGAAGTTAGAATAAAAGGTGTGATTAGTCAGAGGGAGTGTCTGGGGAAGGTGCCAGTAAAAAAAAAAAAAAAAGTGTAGCTGTGCTTCAAGCCACTAAAACAATGATACATGGGAGGCTATAAGATAAAGCAGCCTGTCTTCCTTCCCTACCCCCAGTCTCTCTCACATCCAGATCCTTGAGCATGGCTGAAGAGTAGCTCAGGAGTGAGCAAGGTAAAGGTTGCCTTTGTCCACTCCTGATCCTGCATGCCAGTACGGTCCAACAGCAAAATGTAACATGAATTATTCTAGTTTCTAACAGGCCATAGGATTGATACTGCAACGAGGAATTAGCAGCATACAGGGATGTCTAGATTGTATGCCCTTCTCCATCCCATCTGGGAACTGTAGATATAGTAAGGAAGATTCTGCAGGAGTTAAAGTTCATGGATGCAACACAAGCAGCCAGTGGGTCCATGTGCCAGAGTGAGGTTGCTCCCCAGTAACGGCCACTACTAGGCTTTGCATGTCTGCACCTAGAGTTGTGCACACTCATGCTTCCCGAGGGACCTCCCTGAATTCCTGTAGAGCCGGGTAGCACTGCTCACCATTCCCTCTTCTGTGCTCCCGTTCTTCGCTTTGTCTAGTTTTTGCTTCCGGATCTTGGGCCCTTGGTTATTGACAATGCGTTAGACCAGCGGTGGGGAACCTTTTTTTCCTATCTCGGGCCATTGACCCCCAGAAAAAATCAATTGCAGGCCACACACAAGTAAAAAGCAACTTAAATTACAGGTTTTTTTAGAGAGAGAAATATAAAAAGTTCAACTCATCCGCCTCAGGGGGGCACAAAGGCACAGGGCTTCCCCCTGCGGCGGGGGGAGCTGGATGAAATTAAGCAACTGGCCCCATCCAGCCTGCAGGCAATAGGTTCCCCCATCCCCCTGCTTTAGACCCATATTACTGTGTATCCTCACTGCAAACGTGGCTTTTTTGTTGTTTGTTTTGTTTGTTTTTTAATTTGATGGCTGTTACATTCCCCTTATCCATACCTTCAAGAAAGGATCCTCCCTCACCATACTTAGACCAGATGAGACAGGTTTTTACTGAATCCCCACTAGTTCATCCTAGGTACTACTGTCTGTATGTGCCATGCATGTGTGTTCGTTCGTTCTTTTTAATGCACTGCACCATCCTTGGAAGGCCAGAAATGTAAGGTTACACAGGAATGGTGTTGCTATGAAACTTCTTATGGGATTTACAATACAGTAAGCCCGAATCTAAATTAAGCGGCCTTCTTCTAAAAAGTGTTTTACTATTTTCAGTTAATCTATACTGGTGTTTTGTCTAACTAAATGTTTCTTTTCTATTCTAGTTGAAATGGATAGTCTTTCTGAACTATCCCAACAAGGTGCCAACCATGTCAACTTTGGTCAGCAACCAGTCCCAGGGAACACAGCTGAACAGCCTCCGTCCCCTGTTCAGCTTTCTCATAGCAGTCAGCCATCTGTTCGGACCCCACTCCCAAACCTGCACCCTGGACTTGTATCAACTCCTATTAGCCCTCAGTTGGTAAATCAGCAGCTGGTAATGGCCCAGTTGCTGAACCAGCAGTATGCAGTGAACAGACTTCTAGCCCAGCAGTCCTTAAACCAACAGTACTTGAACCACCCTCCTCCCGTCAGTAGATCCATGAACAAGCCGTTGGAGCCACAGGTCTCAACCAACACAGAGGTGTCTTCCGAAATCTACCAGTGGGTGCGTGATGAATTGAAACGAGCAGGAATTTCACAGGCAGTATTTGCACGTGTGGCTTTTAACAGAACTCAGGTCAGACTTTTTTTTTTTTTTAATGCAAGAGTCTGTTCTTTTCAATATTTGCCACCATTTCCATCTCTCCCCTTGTTCATTTCCTCCCCACTTGCCTTCTATGAAGGAGCCATCAGTACTGGCTTGCGCTAGTACATCTGTGTCTAAGTTGACATGGTAGATAAACCTTAAGTTATCCACAGTGTGTGGAAATTCTCACCATTCTTAAACAGCTTTAATTGTTCCTCTCTCGTTCTAGCTGCTATTCTTGGATGTGTAGTAATTTCCAAAAGGAGAGAAACCAAGCAGCTCTAACCAGAGCCACGCTCAAGGCCACTCACCGAATCCCTTTCTATGTTGTAAAGATGCAGCTGTGCAATTAACGCTGTCTCTGTCTCACATCATGCGTATGTGTATGCTGAACAGACTAACCGCAACACAGTGCAGACTGTGCTGCTCCATATCCCGAATGTATTCTCAAACTCTGTTTTATCATTAGCTATACTTAACCTCCACAGCACCCAACTGGCTGTTACTATTTTCTTTTCCTGCTAAGATTTGCTGTGTGATTACTACCAAAATTTTAAACACGTCTCGACTAAAAGATTATAATAAAAATTATATATCAATTTGGCTTTTTGATTTTTAGATCTCCCACTCTTCCATATGTCTACTTTTTTAAAATTAAATTTCATGTTAAAAGATTATTTTTTGCTGAGTACCAGTGTTCAGACAAGAGTGTATACTGCAGCTGTCAAATGCAGTAAAACCTTTAGCTCTAGCAAAGCTGATACAACACTAATGTGTTAGCTTTTGACACTTGATTTAGAAGCTAATGCTACTATAACTTATTCTTCTATAGGATTTTAACTTAATGCCATGCCACGTGAAATGTAATGAAGAAACACTATGAAAGAAATGCCAATATATCTAATAAGCATAAGAAAAAATAAAAAATATAATTTTTAACTTAAGGTAAAGTGATTCTTAATATGAAATATGGAAAAAAAGGCTTGGAATTCTGAAAATTTAAAACTTAGTGGGAAGGTATCTGACCAGTGTGTAATTTACCAATTACACCTCTACTCTGATATAACGCGACCCGATATAACACGAATTCAGATAGAACGCGGTAAAGCTGTGCTCCAGGGAGAAGGGCTGCGCACTCGGGCAGATCAAAGCAAGTTCGATATAATGCGGTTTCACCTATAATGGGGTAAGATTTTTGGGATCCCAAGGACAGCGTTATATCGGGGTAGAGTTGTATGTTTTGAGTAAAGTACATTTCTTGAAACTTTTTTGCTGTAACTTTCCTTCTTGTATAATTTAAGACGGAAAAAGACATTACACTTTAAATTCACTAACATTAGGTTTATATCAATGCACCATTTCCCATCATTATGAATTAGGAAAATAACTCCTTTAGCTGAGAGAAAATATAGCTTCTGTGTTGTATGTTGTGATTTCTGTATAAGGTTGTAGTTTTCCTTAAACATGAATCCTTAGATCCTTACCAGTAGTTGAGGTTTTTAGGATTGGGTCTCTTACACATTATTTCAGTGGGACTAGTGTATCTGAGTAGGATCAGGCTATATGACAGTTGAGATGTGTGAATAAATATACATGTGTGGGTTTTGGTTGTGCTTTTACTTAACACACTTGCAGTATTTAACATTTCTGATTATTGGCACTATTTCCTATTGAAATAAATAATAGCTTCCAGTTATGATGGCCTGGGGCTGCCATCTTGCCTACAAGTAAAGCTGAGCAAATAATTCAGAGAATAATTTATTTAGCAGATTTTGCCTCTTTCTGTTTGAATCGTGCATGAGCAGCTTGAGACCTCCACCCCTCAAAAATAGTTTGTTTCCAAAATTTGCTAGCTAATTTTTTCTCAGTTTAGTCTGTAGATTGTGTATACGAATGCATTCTTAGTATTTGATATTTAAAATTCAAGTTGGAATTGGTTAATTTTGATTGAACACCTAGCTCATATAGTACCGTATATTTCTATTTTGCTATTGGATTTGTGTAATCTTGGAATTGGGTTCCAATGCAAATACACTCACAAATTAGGAATTTGTTTCTTTAAAATTTACTGTTTCCAGGAATATTGTTACCAATAAACTCATTAGGATATACTCAAAAAATGGTCCAAAATGAGAGAAAACACTGTCAAAGTGAACTTGTTTTAAAAAGTCAAATGAAGAGAGATGCAATCTCTTCTCCCTCTCGTCCCGCCCCCCAGCCAACATTCACCCAGCTTTGCTTGAGTGAATGAACAGTAGTTGCCCTTGGAATCTTTACAAATTGCCTTAACTAATTAGTTAAATACTTGCCATTACATTACCTGTGTATTTACAATATTCATGGTATTGGATCTGGAAAAGGTAGAGAACAAGATAGAAATAATGCAGATGCTGAGGGAACCTTAGACCCCAATCTTGCAGAGAGATACACAAGCCTTACCTTGTGCCCCTGCAAAGCCCAATTGAAGTCAATGGTGCTTCACACATAAATACTGTTAGCTAAGGCCCCAATCTTGCAAGTTATCTTGGGTAAAACAAACAAGTTTAAGGGTCGCTGCTGCATTTAATGTCTACATTGTGTATATAAACCCGTATTTTATAGATAAGCATATTTATTTTTAATCAGTGTATTCAGAATATATCTCCTTTAACCAGATTTAGGGGAAGAACTTTATGATGCATTACATCTTTCAGAGGTTATTTCTGAATACAATGTATGTACAATACAATATAGTACAATGTACATGTAATATTTATTTTTATTTTTCAATAGTGCAAAGTGAAAATGTTTGTTTAAATCCAGCTACTATATTCTGAGTTTAAAAACTAACCCAGGCTTAACTGTGACATGTTTAAAAACTGTCATAGGTATATTTGAGCCTTTCTCTGAAACAGTCCAGGGACCATATTATGCCATCAGTTTTTTAAGCAGAAGACTTCACTGGAATCGGTTAAACTGTGTAAAAACTAATAGTCTGATATGGCCCCAGATGAAAGAAGAAACTTGATTTTTAGTATAAAAGTTAAAGAAGGAAATGACTTATACACTGAGAGCAATGAAGCATAACAGTCTGGCGTTCAAGATGAGCTTCAGTTTTGGTTAAAGGTGCTGGTGTAGGTGTCAGCACTTCTTATCTTACAGACTTTAACTCTGTCACTATTACATTGTGATACTGATTATAAATATGCTTTAGGAAAAAAAAATTTCCTAATTACTTCAGTGGTTGGTCAACACTTGGCTCCATTTTTCTGAGGAAATTTTTTTCAGGAAAAAATTCTTCTTAGATTAGAACTGCTGGTGCTAGGTCCTAATCCATAGGAGAGAGGAATTTGGTAAAATTTAAAAAAACCAAAACAAGCAGATGTAAACTATCTGAACGTTATTTTTAGAAGACAGTGTTGTGAGTTTTTTTTACTTACAGAAATTGACAAGATGCTTTTAATTTTCTCTTGATAATCAAATAAAACTTTTTTCAAACTTCAAAGTAGGTACATATGTAGTTCTCAGTTAGGAATACATGTCTGGCCAAGTGCAAAAAGAGAATAGTTGAGAAATCTATAACTGAGTGAAAATTAGCATACTTTGCATATGCAGTACATCATTTGCCTTCCTGATTTAAAGTACCGTATGAGAGTGGAACCTTCCCCCCCACCCTCCTCCCCTGTTGCTGAACATTCCCAGATGTCCTGTAAGGTGGGCTTCAGTGCACAGTGAGTCTAAGGCTAGGTCTACACTGGGCGGGTGGGGAGACGCAGAGTTGACCTAAGATGCGCAACTTCAGCTACGCGAATAGCGTATCTTAGGTCGATTTACCTGGCCGTGAGGACGGCGGCGAGTCAACCGCTGCCGCTCCCCCCTCGACTCCGCTTCCGTCTCTCACCACAGTAGAGTTCCGTAGTTGACAGCAGAGCTATCGGGGATCGATTTTTATCGCGTCTAGTGTAGACGCGATAAAAATATCGATCCCCATTAGATCGATCACTACCCACGGATCCAGTAGGTAGTGTAGACATACCCTAAGGTTCTAGTGATTGCGTTGCTAGGAACCCCTGTGAAGGGAATGTGGAAAAGAAGCAGTTGCTATTCCAGCCCAGTGGCTGAGAGAGAGGTAGATTACATCACCTTGGTTCCTCTTTGTAGTGCCCCATGCTAAGTTCGTTTAGCCAAGATTTGTGTGAATTTCACCCCAAGTGTGGCTATCCAGATATATGCACATGGATAGCCACACTAAAATAAACCAAGCTATGTTTCAGTTACGAGCTGTAAATGAATGGATTGTATTCAGACTTTTTTTCATCTAAATTCATTGCATCATGCAGATAACACACATTTGTATAGTGAGAACATCCCACTGAAATACATGCTGGGCACAGCTAAGGAGGGCGAGATGAAGAGGAGCCAGCCAGTTGTGATTCCCTGAACCTTGCAGGGGTGGAGTAGTTTAGAGAAGTCTCAGGTCTATAACAGTCATAAGGGGCTGCCCACTAGCTAGGGGTTGCTGGAATGCAGTGCACTTTGGCCATACCCTTTATTTTTGGGGACAAGGAGTGGCATAGGGTAGCTGCACAGGCATTATACCATGTCTGTATGGATGGGAGGCTGTCTGCCCTGCTTTTTCCTTTTCAAAAGTGTACCCACCCAGAACCAATCACAAGTAGTAAATGTGAAGAGTAGTGCACAATCATTTCAATAGTCTTATTTAAAAAACATTGCAAAAAATGCAGTACGTTTGCAACGCTACACACACACAAGTTGGTCAAGTCAAAGGTTAGGTTCCCATAAACAAGCCAGACACATTTCGCTTTAAGGCATACGTTGAACCATGTGTATAGTACAGCAATCAGTACTATGTACATTTCAAGCAAGGAGCTATTAGTCATGGTCATGGTTCAAACCATAACTTTGGGTTTCCTTTTTGTTTACACTTTACCATAACATATGTTGCATAAACTCTGGTTTGCAGTCACCTTGGTTCAACAAAAACACATTGTTCTCACCTACCAATGCTCTTTGCCTAAAGAGAGGCTTGATTTGCTGCTTTTTGCTATGTCTGAATGTAGATATTTTCTTTTTCTGAACAGAAAGTGACAATTTGATTTCTGAACATATCTGAATGTTTTTGATGGATACCTTCTCTTCCTCCCCTCCATTCAACCCATGTATATTTTGTTTAAAATATCGGCTTTTATTGTGCCATTCATTCGTTTGTCTTTTAGTTTTTAAATGGTAGAGTACAACCAAAAATATGTGAAAGCTTCTGGATATTTAAGACTATGCACATACTAATTCTGGGCAATTACTGTTTTAAAGGAAGAACATTTGGGTGCAGTAAAGTGCAGACTATCATTTTAAAACAAAATCTGAAGTTTACACTGATCACCTTGCTAGGCTTTTTTTTTCTTTTTTTATTTTGTCTTTGGCACACTTTATTTTCCAGTAAAATGAAGAATGAAGATGGATTATTCAAAATTGATAACAGTAATGGACCATCATGTAATGTTTTATTGAATTTGAGTTCTGTAAATTATGTGGTGGAGGGAAATTTGCCTGCTTAAGTATAACCGAAATTGCCACTGTGTTCATATAATTCTTCATAGTGTAATTTAAGAAAAAGCACACTATCCATATCACTATTGAATAAAAGGTAAAAAGGTGCTATTACACTATCATGACAGCTCTCCTCTTGCTACTAAGCGACATAGATAAATGTGTCTGCTTATAACTTACTTGGCAGGAATCCAAACTTGTGGGTGGAGCTTGCAAATAATCTTCCACCTGGACATGTGATTTAAACACAATGTAATGGAGACAGATAGCACTCAAGGATATTCTACATATTTTGGGGAGGTTTCAGCAAATCACATTTTTCTTCTGGAAGCTTTGAAGTTCCGTGAGGCTGATAAAATCTATTTGAATCAGTGATTACGTTCAAAGAGGAGACGAACTGGGGGCCAGACAGGCAATGTTTTTGTTCACATTGGCAGACACTTTCATTTATCTCCCATTTTAAAGAATTCATAATTAGCTTTTGAAAGCACTGATAATATTTATTGAACATTTTTGTGCAATTACTAATGAATTATACTTGTGATGACTTGTAAACTTTTTTTTAAAATGAGGCTTGGTGGTGTCTTAAAAAAATTTGTTTCCACTGAAGGGGGAAATGGGACTTTCAGGCTGACAGATTGAAGCTGAACATGCAAAACTGCATTTAGTCTTCATGCAGCCTGAAGTATAATATCAGGAGAGCACACTACAAATTGTATCTTGGCAAATCACTTTAAATCTGGTTATAAGTGGATGGTAAATCTGTCAGTGTCAGTATTAGACAGGGTGCTAGGTTTGATGTACGGTATGCTCTTTGGGATTTACCTGTGTATATTTTGTCATACAATTTTTAGCTGAATTTTAGTGCTCAGAAAAGTGAAGGACTAGCAGTACCAGCCAAAGCTACGTATTGCAGGCAGATACTGCTATAGTACTTCCCAGTTCTGTTAGTGCCCCTTGTGCGGTCACCTGTATTCATGTATGTGCTGGAACTTTCACTCTCAATTCATTAGAACCCCTACTCATGTCAACTGAGTGATTTCACAGCTTATGGTGAAAGCCAGGTATACGCTTAAAACTTTTGTGAATATAATAATGTTGATTTAGGGATGTGGTTTTTTTTTAAATTACATTTCTAACCAACAAAAGCCCTAGAGTTTATGCCAGCTTATAGTTTATTTCGTTCAAGGAACTGGTGTAAGTTATACCAGCAAAAGCTTTCTTTTTGTGCCATTTTAAGTTGACTGCATTGGGAGAGTTTGCTGATTATAGCTAGACTGAGAAACCTTTCCTAAGTCTAAAACTTGCTGTTTTGTCATCCATATCTCTTCATTAGTTCATCTTCTCCAATCAAATGACCCCTTGTTGATAGTGGTTATCAGCAGTGGCTCTCTTCCTGCCCCCCCGGCTAATTAACTGGTGTTATAAATGCTTTGCTTTTTATCCTGTGTATACTCCTTTCAGCACTGCTACAAAAAGCACACATGAGATCATATTCCGGCATATCTCAAACACACTTTCTATAACTGTGCTGAAAAATAGCTTTGTCTACCCTACAAATAGCAGTTAAACCTTTCTGAACAATTATTGGAAAATTAGAGGGACCCATTGCTAACTAGCATTCTTAGCACTGGGTCATTTTTCTAGCATCCAGAGATCTAGTAAATAGGTAGATAAGTATGATTTTTGAAAATTATTGCCAAAAGTAAGCGTGTTTTGACTCCGAACATTTTTTAAAAAGACTAATTTCCAATGCTCTCCATAACATCTCTGCATGTAACTCAACTATTCTATGCTGGTTCACTTCTTGAGCAGAAACTACCAAATTGTGCCCTGAATCATCACTACTTGCAAGAAAGCCCACAGGAGAGGTGGGGTAGGGATGAAGAAAATTCCATGAGGTTTGTCCTCCAAATTATTCCTTGGGGTTGGGGCTCTAGGTATGGGTTTGCATTCTCCCCCCCCCCAGTTAATTAGGGGTTTTACTAACACTTCCTGTGAATAATGGGGGATGCAATCAAGGGTCAGGTAACTGTAAAGGTGCACAGACATTCTCTGCACCAACCTGTTTCTACACACCCTCTTTTTCCCGCCAAACCATGCATTTTGTCAGTGTAATTTCCTTCATACTCCATTTAGTATTGATTATGATTATTCCTTTAGTTATTTTGGGGGGAGGTGTAAATGCTGACATATAATAAATATGGGCCTTAATCAATTAAGTAGTGCTTTAGGAGTGTTGTCTGTTAATCTACTCAGATTAGTTTTCAAATATCACTTATTTTCAAAGTGCTGCTTGAGTTTCTAGAAATGGCTTTCCATTACTACAGATTGAACTGATGCTTCTCTGCAGTCTTTGTCTACCCGGCATGAGAACTACACAATCTAGTGCTGCTGTACTATGTGGATTTCATTTATTCTTAACTTCTTGCAATTGTCTGACTGTGAAAGATTTCATGGCAAGTTAAGCCAGTAAAAGGAAGGCGACCAATTAGGCAGATTCAGTTTATGTTGTATGTAAAGCAGATGCTTAATAAAATTAAGAATACAATTGAGGCTCTCTTCTCCACTACCTACATTGTCATTAATATATTCCTATGCAGTGTGAATGCCTTTGACTGTTCATGTTCTAAACATAATGGAAAAGAAAAAGGAATGATTAGCAAAGGATTTGCAGAGCACGTTTTACAAAAGATTGCACAGCCTAACTCTTCAGCATTCTTTTTTGCTACAGGGCTTGCTCTCAGAAATCCTCCGAAAGGAAGAGGACCCCAAGACCGCCTCACAGTCTTTACTGGTAAACCTTCGGGCTATGCAGAATTTCTTGCAGCTGCCAGAAGCCGAACGAGATCGAATTTACCAGGACGAAAGGGAAAGGAGCTTGAATGCAGCCTCTGCTATGGGCCCAGCACCTCTAATAAGCACACCGCCTAGCCGTCCTCCACAAGTAAACCACTTTCTCAGTCTTTCAGATCTGGTCCTTGCGCCTTCTTAATGTCCCACTGACAACCTCTATTTTAAAAAAAGAAAAAAGCTTCTCAATACAATTATGTTAAAATCCTAGTCAAATCACTAACTTCAGTGCACACCAAAAATTAAGTTTGGGAAAAATAAACTCTATTTGTTAAAAATCTTCACTTCACATCACAGCAGAAATAGTATATTTTCCTCTAACTTTAAAATAATGTAATGTTAGTAATATATTCATAGCTAAAGAGTTACTTTTGTGGTACCAGTTATGAATCATGGATTTGATTTGGTCCATTTATTTTGTAACTATTGGTCTGCATTAAATGTAACAGCTTAAATAGGTACTATAAAGATTTAGGGCCCAGTTCTGGTCCTACTGACTTCAGTGGGAGCAGGAGCAGACCCGTGGTTCCTCTCCTACCACTGAGCAGGTAGTATTGCCTCATCAAGAACCTGATCAGAGGTCCTTAATACAGAGATGGGTTCAAGTAGCTGAAAAATGGGGGGAAATTTCCTCAAAACATTCCTGAAATTTTCTCTTCAGGTCAACATTTTTACATTTTCCAACTTTCCAATTATTTTTACCACTGTGAACCTTTATGTCCATGTGGAGTCCCTTCAATGACGCCCAGGTAGGCATAAGTGTCTTTTCCCCGCTGGATCTT
Source organism: Mauremys reevesii (assembly GCF_016161935.1). Taxonomy (NCBI): domain Eukaryota; kingdom Metazoa; phylum Chordata; order Testudines; family Geoemydidae; genus Mauremys; species Mauremys reevesii. The sequence continues at coordinate 67,452,522 of NC_052624.1, read as the reverse complement.
TCTGAAAGATTGGGGCCCTAAGGCAACATCCTTAAGTCTTTACTCAACCCTTAGTCAAGTGAAACAGCTGCTCACTTCTCTGAAATCCAGTGGGCTCACTTGCTCAAATGAGTGTTCCTCGTGTGAGGATCTGTCAGACTGGGCAACAGAGACCTAATTGTGAATTCTCAGCAACTGTAAAAAGGAATCAATGGTAGTTTGGGGGAGTACAGGATTGGGCCCTAGGAATGTGCTGGTTACTCTGCAAAAGAAAAACTGTCTTTGTGTTGAAATATTATTAAGAAATATTGCATGTCTGCTGACATGTTCTGTGTTGCTCTAGCTCAAAGTTGTACCACTGCTACAATAGCGCCACACACAAAAATGTGCACTACTATACAAATATCTGTGGGAAACATATGATGCATACACCAAAATAATTGTATTGAATAGGGCTTTGGGTCCTGGGAATTCTGTTTGCGTAGATGACTATTGAAGGGTTATAATACTGATCAGGATCATACACACACTGATTGCTGTGTGCAGTACACATTTTGAATATAGTTCACTTAATGAAGACTATTTTTGTAAAAATTTTAGCTAATGAATACTAAAAATCCTGATTAATAACACATTTGTAGAAAAGGATGGAGCAGAGGTAGCTTCTGAGCTGCTGTAATGCATTGCATGAGAAAGGGAAATTTCTGTACCAGAACGGAACAGACTGTGCTAATGGTCTATTTTTGTTGTCATTAATTAAGTTTAGTCTGTGAAGGTCCCTATAGATACCATTAAAGATAAAGGGTGAGGGTCACTATTTACATAGTAATGTTTTAGTGGAAGAATAGTTAAATACAGATAACTGTTAAAATAACATCTGAGTTTGGTTTAATATCCCTGCCTGCCCCCCAGAAGCCAAGTAATTCAGAGTTAAGGCAGGCTCTCCATTTTTAACTTATCCCCTTATACCAAGGTCATGCCACTCTGTTTCCCGTGGTCTTGGACCATTTGGTGATCTAAGAAATCAGGTTAACTGCAATACTGACAGTCAGAATGTTAAGTCAAAGAAAGGGTCAGCCTTAACTCTGAATTTGCCTTCTGATTTAAACTCACATAAACAACCTAATGCATTCTAAAGAAGTTTTTTTTTGCATTTGTTTTTATCTTTCAAAAAGCTTGTATATAATTCTGTGAGGACAACATGTAGTATTAATCACCAAGTTATTCTTACAACCATATTCAGTATCTATCTATGCTGAGTAAGTTACTGAGTATACTAACATGTTACATTAATTCCCATTGAAAAAGTCATTTTAAAACAGCCAATTCCAAGTAGAAGTAGCACACAGTTTAAAAAAGAAAGGGGGGAGGGGGAAGGCTGCTCCCCCAGATTAATATTTGTGTCTTGTAAAACTGATCAAAAGACAGTTTCCTAAATGCAGTATTTTAATTTGCTATACTATAAAATAGGCTAGGATTTTACCTAAGAGAGAGACGTGGTCTAGTGATCAAGACAGAAATGTCTGAGTTCTGATTCTGGGTGCTACTAACTCCCTCTTGGGTAACTTTCATTCTCTGCCTCAGTTTGCCCATCTGTAAGTATACATAGCCATATGGGGATGTCCTGTATCTTAACTTCAAAAATGAAAAGTCCTAAATAATCAGTATGTATTTTTCCTGTTTGTTAGTTACACTGGAAAATAGTAAAAATCCTATAAATTGTAGGGGAAATAATTCATAGTAGTATAAATGCTGGAATTATGATGCCTCTATTAGATGGATCATAACAGTGACCTCAATATTTATCATCAGAAGAATTTTTGTCCAGTTTTTATTTGTCACTAAATAAAACCCAATGAAATTAATAATATCCTACCTATTCCATATTTATAAGTTATAGTCTAGCAAAATGAAGTTCACTATATAATTACAAAGTTAAGTTTGCTCATTCAGCAATGAACATCTTGGATTATTGTTTAAAGACAAAATGGACCATTTAGCCTGACAACATACTTACACAACAGCAAACATATTTTGATACTAAATTTTAAGACCAGTAAGATTTGAAACAATTAAGATATGAAACCATGAAATGGGGAGCTAATATGCCACCCAAGAAGGTTTATTTTGCAATTGAAAGTTTATCTGTTTGGGACGGATGTGAAAATAAACATCCGGAAAAGGATCTCTTGTGTTGCCAACTGGCAGCCAGACAGTAGAGCAGACTTAACCATTAGTGGCCAAACTCACTGGGTGTGTGAATTGTGCACAAAATTGCATGCAAAAATCCAATCGGGACCCTGGTGTTCTAATGGTAACACAGCAGCTCACCAAGTGCAAACCCTGATCCTTGAGTTAGGAAGAGCTGTGCTGAGTTTCTCACTCATACAGCATGCTCACTAGTTACTACTGAGCTAATGTATCTGGATTGTTTCCACTTCTTCCTTGAAAACCTGTAAGGAGCTCTTCTGCCTCTTACCCCTGCTCTTCCTCCTCCAGTAAATAACCTCCCTACCCCCAATACTCAACATCAGACTCTTGAAGATTACCTGGGGCTTAAGTTGGGTCAAAAGCTACAGATGCTATCTGCCATGTAGCCTGACTGAACCAAAGGAGGCAAAGCACATTTAAGAGCTTGCAATGGAGAGTTGTTCACTGGCCACATCCTGGGGTGAAAGCTTATGCTCACGCAGGTGGTGATATTAATTAATATTCTCCCACAACAGTGGGGCTTACTGGGTGTCACTGAGAGTGCGACCCCATTGGACAAAGTGCTGTACATACACATAATAAAAGGGTCTTTGTCCAAGGGAGATGACCTGCTGAAGTTCACAGAAGAGATCTCTGGCAGAGCAGGGAATAGAACCTAGGCCTCCTGAGTCCCAGTCCAGTGGCCTGTCCACAGCACCATATTGATTCACAAAAAATAAAATGCTCCTCAAATGAGTACCCTTGCTTTACTACTCATTTTCAGACCTGTCCATCACACATTCCCTGGTCCTAGGAGCATGTCTTCACTAGCCACATTAAAGCACTACTGTGGCAGCTTTTTAACATGGCTGTGTAGCACAGCTCTGGGATAGAGCTCTCCCAGCACTATTTTAAAAAAAACAAAAACCCACCTCCATGAGGGGAGCACTGTCTATACTGCCATGTTACAGCGCTGACACTTGCAGCACTCGGGGGGTGTTTTTTCACACCCGAGTGAGAAAGTTGCAGCACTGTAAAGTGGCAGTGGAAGAAACAACCATGCACCATCTTGAAAGTGTGTGTGTGGTGGGGGGTGGGGGTGAGAATTAGGCAATTCTAACCCAAGCCTAAGGGATAAGCATCTAATGAGAAATAAGTTGCCTGGAAATGGAGGCATGGAGGGGTAGCAACAGACACACCCATTGTTAATTATTTTCAGTGGATATACTTCATTCACTGCTGATCAGCTAGGGAGGAACTCCCCATCCTGATCAGTGTCATGGTATGTAGGGGTATGTTCCTTCCTTGGACTGGAGGCTTCTTGAGTGGCTACCTCATTCCTGTTCCCTAGTGCCCCTAAAAGAATGACCACTAGGATTCAGGACCTTTTTGCTACCTCTCACAGGCTGGCTTCCAAACCAGAGCTGAGAAAGTGGGAGCATGATAATTTCAAGCCAGAGACCCTATACATTTCTACCCCAGCTGACTGTCGTGTGTCGTGTGGCTGTTCTGAACTGCAGGTTTTCCTTTGCAGAATGTTTGTTTGAGCCACCCTGCAGTCATTAGGGAGTGGGTACTTCCCTCTCAAAACAGAATAATCTCTGTCGCTGCAGGGAGCCCAGAAACCCCGAAAAACTTCTAGTCAATCAGATGGGATCTTTTTTGGCCAGACGCTGCCATCCCATCAGCATATGTGAAACTGAGCATATGCAGATCAAGCGCAAAGTATAATCTACAAGGCCAGCGTTTTCAAAAGTGCCCACAGATTTTATGTGACTCAATGTTTTGGGTGCTTTAGCTTGAGAAACCTTTGTATTTAATTTTTTTTCCCAGACGTGATGAGTACTCCCAGCTCCTATGGATTTCAGCTGAAGTTATGATTCCTTCATACTTGTGAAAATCAGGCCAAAAGCTGTCTCAACTTGAGCACCAAAAATTGAATGCCATTCTTTGTAGTATTGTTGTAGCTGTTTTGGTCTCAGGAAAAGAGAAACTCATAGGTGGTGAGGTAATTTTTTTAAATTATTATTATTGGAACAACTTCTTTTGTTGAAAGAGACAAGCTTTCCAGGTTCACAGAGCTCTTCACATCTGGAGAAGGAAAACTGTGTTCAAGCTAAATACACAGTGGGACAGATTAAGCATAAGGGGTTCACATGTTGTAGGAGACCATTTAAAAAAGTTGGCAGTTAACACTTCTGCGGTGGTAAGACAATGGAGAGTTAGTAGGCAGCAGGGTGTTACAAGTTGTTGCAATGGGCCATAAAACCAATGTCTCTGTTAAATCCATGGTGTCTAGCGTCAACAGAGTTGTGAATTTAATTTCTCAGGCTTGCATCAAATGCCCCAATAACAACTATGGGTGAAACCAGACAATCACTGTGCTCTTTAATGAAACACACACACACTCTCTCTCTCTCTCTCTCAGTGACCCGTTAAGGAACACCTTTCACAAAGCGGTCACTCAATATCTGACCTCTCACAGTCCTTGTCCTCAAAGAAAACCTGCAGGACACCTTCAAAAGACCAGCCTAAGAACTTAAATTCACAACTCTACTGCACACTAAAAACCATGGACTTAACAGGGACACTGGGTTTATGGCCTGTTACAGCAACTTGTGATCCACTCCGCTGCCTACTAGCCATCTATTGCTTTACACTTAACAATCTGTCCCACCTCGTATTTACCTTGAACACTCTGGTTTCCTTCTCCAGACCTGAAGAAGAGTTCTGTGAGGCTCGAAAGCTTGTCCCTTCCACCAGCAGAAGTTGGTCCAATAGAAGATATTACCTTGCCCACTCTTTAAACTTGAAACGCTGAACAGGATACAGTTTTTCTAGTTGTTAGAGAAAGGTGGACCTGAATTTCAGGAGGCACGGGATACCTTCCATTTCCATTAACTTCAGTGCATCCTGTGGGCGCTAAGCATGCCAGAAAAAATCAGGCCACATTTAACGATCGGTGAAACTTACACTTTTTGGCCCATCTTTAAATAAAAAATGATCTATCTGATTTACATTGATAACCTTTGTGCCAAGTTTCATTTTTATTAAAATCAAAATGGACAAAATATTGAATGAAACCCTCTACCCCTACAAAAACCACCATGGAGGAGAATTAATGGAAACACTGACACTTAACTATAACTCTGCTTCCAGGCGCCACTATAATAATGATGTAGTAAACCTTGTCCTGATAAAAGCAGTTCTGAAAGCAACTGCATTTATTATACCTCCTGTGCTATTTCCAGAGCAGACCTGAAAAGTAGTTTGTTTTGCCTGGAATGAACTACTTCATGAATTTTAATGTACGATGTAATATTAAAAGCTAAACCAGGATTAAAGAAGTTTTTTTCCCCCTAAGCTAAAACAGTACTTATGTGAATGTGTTATAAAAGATTTTTGTTTTGATTTTTTTTTCCTGGGGGTGGGGGGGATTCCATATTGGTGAAAACCTGTCCAGATTGGTTACTCCATCACCACCTTGTGCTTTGTTTAGGAAAAGTGAATGATTCCAGAACTTCTCATGACTGTAATCAATCTCATGTGATGAGATATGTATCTGGGCAGACTAGCTGGGAAGGATGGTGTTTTTTTTCCAAATATTTTTGAAATGACTAATGTGGGGGGAGAAGGAGGCTAGTCTTATGATATTAAACATTGTGGTAAAATATTTTTCACCCTCATCAAGTTTAAGCATAATTTGGTTACCATTTAAAAATGATTAGCTGATATTTAGTGACATTAAATTTATCTTGATCTTTTCTTTTTAAAAAAAGTGGAAGTTGTGGATAGTTTATAAACGCTTATTCCAAACTCTTCCCCTTCCCCAACACATCACATTCCCCCCCCCCCCAGAATGAAAGGGGTTGCGCCTTGAGTACAGGTCCAACTCCAGCACAAAAGCTTATCTCAAAAAAGAGCTGAATCTAATGAAACCTTTCTCTTCTGAATAGATTTATAGAATGTCACACTTGAAGATTAGACTAGAAGGTTGCTATATACATTATGAAATATTTTTTCTATATGAATATCCTCCAAAAGGTTAATTGACAGTGTTACTTAGTATTCATCAGATCAGAGAAGACCAATGGTCCAGCTATAGTCTACACCTGATGTTTCAAGAGAAGTTGTTCGGGGGGCAGGCGAACATTTTTTGCACTTGACAAATTATGCAACTTTGGAGGGATGAGGGTGTTGGGGGATAAAATTTCTCTCCAGCCCCAAAGATTGATCATTTTATACCCAGAAGTGTCGTGTTTGCTTTCTCCTGACATTGATTTGGGCTAATATAATATTTTAGTTGTCTGTCAATGGATCAAGTGCCTAATAATAGAGAATAAAGTCCACTGAAGTTAATGGAAGTCTTTCCGTTGACTTCAGTGGGCCTTGGTTCAAGCCCATAGTCAGTATTGTGCTGCACCAACATAAAGACAGGCACAGTCTATCTGTTAGCATTAGGGTTTTCAATAGCTCCTATCACTGTAGTATTAAGCATTAATTCATGTATCCATCTACATCCTATATTTCCCTCAGGTTTTGCTGGGGGTTCTTTTGTGGCAGTACACTCCACTGATTGAGTAGTATCCTAAAACACCAATACACTAGGTAGCCGCCTTTAGAGGTGGGGGTAGCAGCCAGCCAGCATGCTGCAGAACAGCGGAAATTGTGACCTAGACCACAGGGACAAACTGGTCCTCATACAAAACATGCCATGGAAGGTTTAATGTCCATGCAGAGTAGGCAGGACATCTTTATTTTATCCCACTACCGCTCCCATTAATTTTTGCATGCCTCAGAAGTATGAAGACAACCCTGACAAGATATGAACTGATGGTCCCAGGAAATCCCAGTATTTCAGTGTAGATGCTTAGACTACAAAGCCATCCACTTTTAGCTTTCTGGTCTCAAAGTTCAGTCTGATTTTTGCATGAGTTGTGAGAGCTGCTTACAATAATGCATTTAACGTGATCACAGTTGTAGATAGCCTTTCAGTACATTTCAAAATTATAAAGGTTAGAGAGTCCACAGTGTGCACATAACTTTACTGCATGCTACTCAGAACATACGTGTGCTCTTTCCGCCCAGTCCAAGTTCAGTGGGAATGTCTTCCAGGGACAACAAGGCATGAGTTTTCTCATGATGCAGTGTGAGGCATAAACGTTCACGCTACTGCTTATGCTGCCCTTTGCCAGACATCTCAGGTGTTTCTTAGCAGTTATTAGCACAACCTGATCAGCAGTTGCTTTAAAGTCAATAGGTGAAAATCATCACTGTATGCGAGGTCAGCACAAGCTTGGTGTCCCACTTAACATCTCAGTCTCAGTATGTCACCCTGTAGGTGCAAGTTAAATTCTAATTACAAAAATGTGCACAATATACTGTAAAGGGGAAGTGGGGATGGGGGGTGGTTGCATTTTTAGCATATTTTCTTTTTTTTCAGGTGTGCATCCATATTACTATCAGACACTATTCATACTAGGAGACACTCATGCCTCACACTAGAAGGCAAATGCAACCACATGCATGCTTTTCTGTTGTGGAGACTCATGATGTTTAGCAATGGCATCTCTAGTTGCAGATAATGTGCATATTGCACTGCTGCTGAGAAGCCTCATAGGCACATCCACAGTGGAGCTGATATGCACTCTTAATTTATGGACCATATTTGAACATTCTCAGACTATTCTGGAGGGTGTATAGTATGGATTACCCACAAAATTGGTCCTTTTTTTGTTCAGAGGGCAAGGGGGTTAGCTAAATTGCATCCCCCTTTTTATCCCAACCCTTTGACTCATCCTTTTGCGGCTCTGCAGTTAAGAGCTCATGCAAAGTGGGGTTAGAGGTATAGTTATTCATCATGCCATCATCATCTCCCTTCACATCCTTGGGGAATTTAAAGCCCAAGATAATGTTGACTCTGGTCCTGACCCTGCAAGTTGATTCATCTGAGCAGGTCCCTTGTGGCTACGTGGACCCTCGGTGGGATTTTGTGGGGTCTAAAGGTCTGCCTTGCCTGCAGTTGGATGCTCCTGACCCCATAACACTGTGGCCACCAACTGGGAGAAAAGCATTACCATCATAGCTCCTAAAGGAACTATGCTGTCCTGAGGTAGCGAGGCCAGATTTCCCCCGCATTTCTCCGAACATCTGCAGATTAGAAGTGTCATTTCCCCCCCCACATCCATCGCCTGTTCTGCAGAGGGATGGTGCACACTATGCCGTACCCTTGATGGGGTATGGCGTGTTGTGAAAAACAGCTTAGGTATACACAAGTAAAGTACAAGTAATTACCCATTATGATAGTTAGAGAAGGCTCTCCCTATCCCCATTTCATGGATGAGTAGAGAATTTCAATGTGCAGTGTTGTAAACTGATTTTTCACAGAAGATACAAAAATAAACAGATAAGAAAAAACATAAAAAGATTAAATCTAAAGTGACAACTGTATTACACTTGTATGATGTAACTGACTCTACTGGTCACCAATCAAGATAAATCTGTCTGCAGTTTGATTTCATTGGTGATCCTTTTACACTGCAGTTACAATTTTTACTTTACTTGTTGGGGGAGGGGAGACTCAGTTCAGGATTTGAAAAATCTCTGAGGCTGTTTCCAACTAACTTGTTTGATGACATTGTAATTTGTAGTGGTCAGCTGACTGACTCTTTTATTTCATGTACATTCACCTGTGACAGTATACAGGATTTTCTTAACATCCATTTTCCTGAACTGTGGATAATGCATAATATTAAAATACTGAAAGGTTGAAAAGAAAGAGAATCATGAAAGGAAATATGAGTAGGACTGAGTAAAAGCATCCAAGGGAGAGAGAGACTCTACTTGAGGAAAAAAGTCACTCATTCATAATGAAAAATGACAATCTCATAAAATATTTTCTAGGTAAAAACAGCTACTGTTGCAACGGAGAGGAATGGAAAACCAGAAAATACCATGAACATTAATGCTTCCATATATGATGAGATTCAGCAGGAAATGAAGAGAGCTAAAGTGTCTCAAGCACTATTTGCAAAGGTTGCAGCAACCAAAAGCCAGGTAGGGACTCACCAGTTATCAACAACTTAAATTCTATATATGATTTTTGTGGTCTGTGTGATTGCTTTTCTATATGAATTCAATTATTTGTTGGGTTAGCAACATGTAGTATTACAGCTACTTAAATTTATTGCTGAGTCCTAAGGTAACTAAAGGATACCTTTTGTTTGCCAGAATTGGAAAAAAAGCAGCTACCAAAGACGTTGCCCCCAACAGCAAGATAGGTTTGTTGTCTGCCCAAAGGTTAGATCTTGGAGGGCCAAAGCTGTCAACTTTGTACATTCATAGTGGCTCTATGCTGCTGCAGTGTTGATCAGGTGACTGTAGTTTTGGCAATAACAGGTGTTATAACTAGAGAGTTCAAGGTTTTGATTTTGTGGGGGTGGTTAGTGCAGCTATTGGATCAGCTAGAGAAGTGTCAGAAGTGAACGTTGAGGAAATAGGGACACAATGGAGCTGTATGGGTGTAGATACAGTTGTTTGTTAAGCAAAAATAGCAAAGCAATAGTGTGACCATATTTCCCAAAGAGAAAATGGGGCACCCAATGTGGCTGGCCCATGCCACTGACCTGATCCTTGCCTCCCTTCCCCATGCAGGGCCGGCATCGCTGCTCCCCTGAGCCCTGCCCGCCCCCTGCATGGGGTTAGCATCTCCACTCACCCCCACCCCCCTTGATGTTCTTCCACACACCCCTTTTTTGACAAAAGTGGGCATTTGTTCTGTTCGCTCTTGCCAACTGATCAAACTGGCAAGAGCAAACGGGACAAACGTCCACTTTGACAGAAAAGTCGGGATGGCTGGGGCAAGGCTTAAAAAAAGAGACTATCCCAACCAAAATGGGACATATGGCCACCCTAGAGTTTCAGAAGTCCACAATTCCAAACCAAAAGGCAAATTATTTTATGAAATGTTATGTACAAATTTTAAAGAAATAAGGGCAACATATCTAGCCTTGATGAAACACAGTACTTAGAGAAAAAAAGATGAGCATTCAATTTTAACCCTCTGCTATTATGTGTTTTCATAAAAAGTTCTTAAAAAATTAAACAAAACATCAAGTTTAGTGCAGGGAACTATGTTAATTTTATGCAAGGGAAGGAAGACCAGCGAACAAGATACTCTTGTCAGTATGATTGTCACAGACTTGCTGCATGATGATCCTAAGTAACATGTTTTAAGAAAGCTCATCAGTGTGCTCAAGTGAGAATGTGCCCAAGTCTCAAATAGAGTGCAGGGCAGTCAGACGTAAAATGGGAAAGAAGAAGACAGTATTAACACCAACACTGGAAAAAACACTGACAGAAGAAATATAGGCACCACTGGTTACCAATTTATTTAAGTCTGCTAAATTATTAATTATTCTCTTAACTCCCCAAAATTGCTTCTAAGAGAAAGTTTCCGTCTTTCAGTGCCCATTAAGCTGGTGATGAAATGTGATCAGGTTTATGAATGTTTCTGTGGACCTTCAGTGTTGTAGTGTGCATTTTTTTTCCTTTTAGAATTTTTAAACTTTGACTTTGGAAATATTTGCCTTTTGGACATGTTCCGTTTCCTTGTAGGGAATAGATGTTCTTTTTAAAGTTATATGCTGTAAAGAATTACTTCAAGGATATCAAAATAATTAAACTCAAGCTGTGGACTGTAAATTAAAATAAAAAATAGCTTTATAGGCCACATGCCTGCCTACCCTTCAAATCACTGTCAAAGTGATAATTTCTACAATAATATGTTTCTTTTATTGTGGGATTCTAAACACCAAGTGCTGTTTAAACATTAAATTGAATTGTTTATGTTAGCACTGTACTCAGTATGTCATACATCAGGCCACTATAATCTCCCATGGAATGTAAAATTTTGTCATGAATCATGGCTGGTATATCGGAAATAACTGTAATTTTGATTGGAAATTACAGGGCTCTTGAAATGTTTCTAATTATGATAGAATGTTACAGCAGCTTCAAACCTGTGTGCTTCTTCAGATATCTTTATTTACATGTCAAAACTATGTGTTAAAGAGAAATGTCCATTTTGTTCATCTCTCTAGTTTCTTCGGCATTATGAGCAGAATTATGGTGCAATTCTCGTATACGGGCCCATGTGATTTATTTATTTATGTTACCTTTTCACATTTACTTGTATTTTTGCTAAAATCTATATATTCCAAACTATTCAGGAAGGATAGCCCTTCCAATGTTTGCTTTAAAAAATGCACAGATGGCAAGAGGAAATAATAGTAGATACAAAAAAAAGTCAACATTATTTTTATTAGCATTAGTTCAAAATAGAGACTTGGACAAAATATACCAGAGATAGTAGCCCTAAACTTCTTCCCCTTACACTGTGGAGGTTACATCTTTTTCTCAGGGGTTACTTGCCACCTGTTTCAGACTGCATAAGGTTAATTTAGATATAAAACAATCTCTCAAGACCATTCCCTTCCAGAGAGAGAGTCGCAGGCTCTATCTAGCTGGACTGCCACATATGGCAAAATACTGGGTCATGGCAATAATATCCGGAGATACACTGAGCATGCTTTGAAAGGTGGGTCTTCCCTAGTTGGTTGACTGTTAGTTATCCTGTTACACATAGCTCCATTAAAATGTGTTATCAAGCCATACCGCTTCTAGGCTTATAGTTGTATTATGAAGCTTGACCACTGTGCAAAGGAGAAAGATTTATTGAGACTGAAATCCTCCCTCATCTCTAAACAAAAAGTGATTGGTGGTGTTGGTAAGGAGCTCCATTGCTCAAGCATCACCAAGGATATTGGGTTCCATTCTTCTCTTTAGAGCTAGGGCAGGCTACCACTTAACCATCACTTTCCAGTGGACTGGACTGGGCAGGAACACTCTTCCCTTCTCCCATCCTACTTGCAAGTTACTTATTTATTTAGTGTGTGTGGGGGGGGGGGTTAAATGGCCAAAGGTCAGAACTTGTTCTCTTCTCTCACCACTTGATCCTGTACATAAGCAGAAGTAACTTTACTGTGTGAGATAGGGACTCTCAGTACAGGTGGTGAGATCTCCTTTACATGACCTCTCCTTCTCCAAGCAGTTCCACAAAAAGGCAAGGACAGTTCTTTTGTGGAGGGCCCTTTGCAACAAGCTAATGTTTCTCCTCATGCAATTAGGTTGTTGAGTAGCAGGTATCCACAAGGCTGTGGGGCTTGCATGGCCTAGAAGACTGCAGATATATTTCTGCTGAATAGAGCACTTGAGAACAAAGTGCCTATTAAAGGAGAAACTAAGGACGTCTATATTTAGACAGGGTTAAAGTAAAATCTAAATATCTATCGTATTGGGGACTGTGGAAATATAGGACCATACATGGGCCTGCCAGTTTACAAAACAGATGAAGATTGAATCCCAGTTCAGCAGAATTTACAATATAAACCAAGGCAAGAAAGTAAGGGAGCAGGGGAGAGATTAGGGTGGTAATAGTAGTAATATTGCTGTTGCTTATAGGAGTGATATTCATTTCTTAACAGTGTTTTTTGTTGATGATTTTTTTTAAACTGTCCATAAGCCTCCTGGAAGAAATGGGTCTATCTGATCTGTAAGACTAAATGATCATAGAAATTTGGGAAGGAGGTAAAGAGGGGTGTATTTTTTCTTATTTTTGAGGTTTTACTTCAATATCTTCTATTTATTTTAGATTTTTTTTCTAGCATCCATCAATGCATTATCTACACAGTGAATATTAGATTCAGAATGTACATTATTTAAAAAAAAAATCAATGCATTTATACTGAGGGTCTAAATGGTTTAGAATTGAAGAACTCTGTCATAGCAACTTTCCAGTATTTCTTTGAATTGTAACCAACTGAACAAAGCATATCATTTCAAAGTCCAAAACTGTTAACTTTTTTCATATTGTTTGGACTGGCTAATAAACTTTAAGTAGACTACCCAATAATAAAATCTGATCTAAAAGCAGAGCTTCAGAAAACACTATGCAAATATAAGAAACCTTTTGAACATATGCCTATTTGTGTTCTTTTTGCAAGGTTAACCACATTGTTTGCTAAAATTTAAACAAAACAGCCCCAAAATAGGTCAAAAAAAAAAAAAACACAGAAGAAATCCCTGAATATATTTGCACTCTACATAGTACTTTTCCGATTTAATCATCTTGAGATTTTTATTTAACTTGTAATACGATAATCTGATTCAAATAATTATGAAAGCACAATTTTCAATTTCATTGTTTCAAAAAAAATGTTGATTTGGGTAATAATCATTCAGGTAACATGGTTCAGTAACTGTTCATTGATTACAATTTTCATGTGGGAGCCAGAGATAAAAAAATTTCTTAAGGTGGCAGATGTTGAAATCCAATTTTATTCCACACAAAATCCCTTGAGAGCGCTGAGACTTAAGGTGCATGTCCAGGAAAGAGACATTAGTAGCCCGCCGTGATGTTTGTTGTACTTTTGAGGTGTTACATGGGCTTGCCTGAAAAGGTGTAGCCTGCACATGTTGAAGAAAACAGTCTGGTGAAAGTCAGCTCATGTTCAGAGGGGGTTTTTCACATTCAGGAAAGACACTATGAAAAACCTGAGTAACATGAGTACTGTATTTTGAGTACTGTAAATGCCTAATATATCATAATTTAATGCTGTTAGTCTGTCTAGTTCTTCCTAAATATGATTCCTTACTACTGGAAGAATAAATATAAATGGGGAGATATTGTTCTGTGGGCTCAATCCTGCAGGATTCTGGGCATTCCTTTTGAGGAGCTCCCACTGAAGAATAATACCTTGCTCTTGAAATTGATGGGAGTTGAGCAGTGATTTAATTTTGGAATGGAAGTAAGAGTACTGTATGTACTTCTAAAAATCAGATATAGTCAGATCATTTTGACCCATTTCTTTTGCAGTATGTTATACTGTATTGCCTAATTGACTGTCCGTCTATGTTTATCATTCCAGTTGGTTAGGCAGTTAGCCCCTTTGAAATTGATAGCTTTGCATGCATAAGCGTTGAGGTGAATCAGTGGTTAAGGACATACTATAAATTCTATTCTTGCCTGCTAACGTGATTATTTTGTGCCGTGGCATTTCATTAGAAGTGTCCAACTTCTTCCCTTTGACAACTCAGAGCTCCCTCCATTTTTAATCTATGAGTATCAAAGAACATGGTATAGGGTAAAAACAGAAATAGGCATAGAATTTTAGGTTTTGACACATGGACTTAGAAAGAGTTAATTTGGGAAGGGAATGCTAAACAATGGCACTAAAATTGCCTTTGGCATGCAAATGCCATGCTTTTCCTGACATAAATATTTTCAGAATAGGCCATTAGATTTCATGTATATATAAAACCTTGCTTTTACTGGAAATTTTAATGTTGTAAACCTAGTGATTTATAGTGAAACATTGATGTTTGTTTGTTATCTCACTTTTATCTTTTTAACCAGCAGTTTTATAAATGCTATATCTTTGATCTGTTTTTCCCCCTCACACAAAGTATAAGTTATAGTCTCTAATAAGAGAGTCCTTTTTAAACAGTTTCCCTCACTAAACAAGTATTATATACTGTAGATCTGGCAAGAGAATGCCATTACCACATATGTAATGATCTATTTGAATATTTTCTAATAGGAAGATAATCTTTTATCATCAGGAGACATCCCTGTTGCGATATGGGAGGAAGGGGAGAAGGGGGCTCTCTAAGTTATATTAAGAGACACCACCCCTTCACCATTCACATTCTGCCTAGCTAAACCTTGGTCTCTGATTTGGGCAGACAATGAGTCTCCGGAGTGGGATTTGATCTTTTAATTATCATATCCCATCTATCTGGATTTTATTCTCTTCTTTGTCCCCTTTAGAGTGACTGTCGTTTCCTGTTTTTAAATCTTGTCTTAAGAATTTTTTTTCTTCCTAAGCTTACAGTGGATTTTCTATGATGTGTGTAGGGATACTGCATATAAAAGACACTAGATAAAAATAAAATGTATTGTTACATCTTTCTTCATTTCAAGGTTCCATTCAAATCTTTGCTCCTATAGGTAGAAAATGTTAGCGGTATAAACACCTCATATAATGCGTCTCCTTTTTTTGGACTGCCCTACTGTGGTTTCTCTGACCGTTGTAGTCTTGCCATGAGCAGCAGGAGTCAGGACAGGATCAGGTGTCAACAAGAATGGAGCGGGGAAAGTGCAAACTGGGAAAGAGTGATTGGCTTCTATCTGGGATCAAGAATTGCTCCAAAAAAACTGTGAAACTTGGCAGATAATGCCAATTTGTTTTTCACAAACTATCACATTGCAAGTCATAGGGTTCTTTCTAAAAGGGGTCATGGAGAGTGAAATTTCCATGTTTGACAGCAGAAGCAAAAGATAGTACTAAAAGTCCTCAAGACTTTTCCTCTGCCCATATTCTCTAACTTTCACTATCTTTCCTCTCAGAAATAAGACTAAAGCACTTAATGAAATGACTGGTCTTTTAAAAAACAAAACAAAACAAAAACATTTCTGGAGAGACTGCAGGCAATAGAAAAATGGGGCAATAACTTGACTGTCTTTTAAACTGGGTTTTTGGTTCTGTTCCTGGCTGTAGCACAGGGTGTTTCTGTGACCTTGGGCAAGTCATTTGATGTAACAGTGCTTCAATTCCCATCTGTAAAATGGGGATAATAATATTCCTCAGATCACAGGGATATTGTGAGGATAAACTCCTTAATGTTTGAGGTGCTCTGTGGTGCTGATTGCCCTAGAAAAGCTTTATAAATAAAATGAACCAAACAACACTGGACATTTTTTATGTCAACGAAAATGTATAAAAAGTGATAATGGAAAGCGTTTCAGTATGATATACAAGGACTAGATTAACCACTCCACAGATCTTTATGGATCACTCAATACCTCCAACAAATAAAGAAAATGAAAAGACTCTGCCCTTATCTATGCACAGGCTAAAACTGTTTTCTGAACTTGTACACGTGGCTTACAGATGATTCAGGTTAACGACACAAACCTGTCCAGTGTGGATGAGGCAATAAGCATTTTAAATAGTGTTATAAAATAACTATCCCACTGTATATCCAAATACATTAGCCTGAACCAATTTTAAGTATCTGCACCAGTTTCAAAAAAACATTGTGTACAAGATCTAAGGAGAGCTTCTTTAGAGGAATGGGTTGCACACCTGTCATACATTATTCCTGAGTTAATCTTTAACACCTTCATAGCCAGGTCCTGCAAGAGATCCATAGAGATCCATGGGAGTTGAGGGCACTCAGCACCTGACTGGAGGTGCTCAGCACCTGGCAAGATAAAGCTCTCCATTAGCCTTTTGCAGATTGGCATGAAAATAACAAAAGCAAAGCACGATGGCTAGTTGAATGACTCTGCCCTGGGCAGGGGAAGTCCTTGTCTGAAAATTAGAATTTAGGTCTGTGAATATATACAGAGAAATTGTCATGTGTGAACAACATTTTGCAAAATCTAAAGTCATATCCAAAAATTGAGCAGTGTTGCCTGACACTGAAATCTTCATCATGTTTATTGCAATTGAAGAAACGAAAGTATCAGATTAAATATAGTTTAGCATAGTCCATAATTTTACTGTCTCATTTTTAGTAATTAATTTTATTTGACTACAATCAGGTCAATTGACAGTATTTTAACCATCTCAGTAGGGTTCCATGATAAAGGAAAAAAGTCTTAATTATTATGACTTCACAGTTTCGGAATCTTTATGTATAATAATTCTGTGTAATTCCTTTTTATAAGCATGTTTTAGACATGCATTGTGTACACGCTGTTCCACAACCCATCAGGCTTCACTGTTGCCTCAGTACCTCTGATTCAGTAAATCAGATCATAGGCAGCATGCTGTCATATAATAAGGTGTCTGATCCTTATTACCAGTTTGTTGATGCACAGACTCCTTCAAATTGACCATTGCAACACATGGTTTCCCCTGAAACTAGCTGTGATAATTAGCGTGGCTCTAATGAGACAGAATGTCACTGATCTTGTGCTGAACTGTCGAGTATCGACGCTACGGATGGGAACTGTCAAAGCCTGCCATCTGTGACAGAGCTTGGCATATTCCATTTGCAAGATAGAGCATGCTCAATAGAGTGTTTTTAAACAAATGGTCCATTTCTTGATCAGGGCTCTATGTTCTGTTTAAAAAAAAAATAGGTATTCCATTTTAAACTTTTTTTTGCTATGCTAAGCCTATTATGACATCAAAATGTTACAAATTTTGAAACCAATGTAATTTATTTTTATCAAGCATTGTTTTTGTTTGTTTATCGTGGTCACCTTCCCCCCGCCCCCCCCAATTATTGAACCTAGTCATTTAAAAACTATCAGTGAAGATGTCATTTATCCAGTTTTCAACAGTGAAGATGTTTGTGGAAATTAGCCCGTATGAAGCAGGAGCATGTGCAAGTTGTATGGAAGAATTGAAACGGTCAAGACAGCAGGATTTCTAGACTCCAGAGATCAGTACAGCATTTTGCAGGACTGAAAGTCCAGCACTGCTTATCATTCTAAAATATGCTTTGTTGCTTTTTATTTCCTCCTCCTTTGGCAGACCACACAGGGCTTGTTCTGAAGAACATTTTCACTAATCTGATCAGGCAGCCAAATACGCCGGGAAAACTGCTTTAATGATCCCACTAATTACCTCAAGTCAATATGAACTGTATTATTAGACTGAGGGAAAATATTCCATTAGGTCTCCCCCTTGGGAGTTTCTCCGCTTTGTGATGTCACTGAAGCCTTCGCCCTCTCCCTTGTAATTAATTTTATTTACACACGCAGGCACGCACAAGGTCACACCTGCACAACCGGAGCTGGCCAGGGAGCTAGTGGCACTCAGGCTTAATCAGATCTGTCATAATTACCATTCTGCATGTTTCTGACACACGCTGTGAAATATTTCAATTTAACTGCCGCTACCAGCACAACCAGATGTAGTGTGAGTGTGGCTGCATTGGAAATATTATTCCTCAGGATAAACTCTCTCCTCCTCCTTTTTCCTCCCACCCCTTTCCCTTTTACAGCTAATGTGGCACAGAAGCTGATGTATCCTGTAAATCTTGAATGCAGCGCTAGATTGATAACAGCAGATTAGACAGTTTAACCACAAACAGCTTGTTCATTTTTCACAAATGAAAACCACATGTGGTGTAACTAAAATTTCAGGCCTTTTTTGTTGTTGTTGTTTCCTTTCCTCCCCCCCCCCTTTTTTTTAAGGTGTGGTTTTCACTGTAAAGAAGGTAAAATCAAAGTCTATATAGGAAAACGGAGACATTGTCTAATTTTTCAAGATTGTTTTACTGAAGGTCATTTGCTCAGGACTTTTATTGGAAATCCTCCTTGCTTACACACAAAATGACACAAGAATATGCTTGCACTGCTTTTCATCTCTCGTTCTTTTTCTTACTTTTTATCTCTACTCACTTTTTAAAAAAAAAAGTGCTGTTTTAAAAATGTGCTAGGAAATTTCTAGTTTTGATTTTGAGGTGGGCTAAAAATAGATCTGGTCACAAAGCAATTCCCCCAACACAATTTTGAAAAAAATAAAATTCTAATGTTTATCCAAAAATGCAAAAAAAAAAAAATGTTCATTGGCAACTGGGAACGTATTTTTTTGGTCAAAAACTGCCAAAAGTGAAAAAAATCAAGTATCAGATGGAAAAAACTCAAATATTTTCAAGGAAATCAAAGACTGTGCTGATTTTTTTATTTTATT
Source organism: Mauremys reevesii (assembly GCF_016161935.1). NCBI lineage: Eukaryota > Metazoa > Chordata > Testudines > Geoemydidae > Mauremys > Mauremys reevesii. Next base: position 67,433,581 of record NC_052624.1, on the reverse strand, counting down.
TTATTTTTTGTCAATAAACAAATTTTCAAGTCAGTGTTTTCAACCTGACAGAGTTAAAGTTTTCATCATTGTTAGATCAGTTTTAAACTGTTTATTTATAACTAGATCACTTTGTTGACTATTTTTATTCCATTTAGGGGTCCTGTTATGTAATTTTGAGACGATTTTATTTATAACAGTTCTTATAACAAGAAAAATATGTAATGGACAGGACTGGAATTGAGTAGGCTCGTTGGGTAGTTGTGACTGATAGATGTATGGGCATGCTCTCCTAAGGTTGTATTATAAGTGGCATTATACACAATACCATTTGCAAGGAGTCTAGTCTCATTTAGACACTGCTTCTAAGTTAGGTGAACATTTGTCCTGAATTAAAGGTTCATTTATGCTATATCCTTTGCCAGTCATTTAGTGGTGAAGTGGTTATTTTGGTAGTGTGGGAGCTGTGTACAAATAGTAAAATATTCAAAATGAGCCAAATAAGTGGGTGGAGGAGGAGAACTTCGTGGCGGCACAATGAGCCAGAATCTTAGGGCCAGGCAAGTTGCACATAACAAAAGGCACTGCATGCATAGCAAGTCCTTCTGTGCTGAGTTAGAACAGCTGGAGGGCTGCTCTAATGTATATAGGCTGTTCATGGCAGAAGGAGGGCTGAAACTGCAGCTAGGAATCAGTGGGTATTTCAGCAATGTCCCCTTTCTTCAGCCATGCTCCCCATCTTGATAGCAAGAAAGGGCAGTGACAAAGAAGCTTGTATGCTGGCTGTATGTCACTAGAGGATCCCTTAGCTGTGGGATGATCCTCATAGGGCTGGATCTGCCAGCTTTCTGACTAGAATCCCCCAAGGAAGGTGGTGTAGAATGGCTGTACCAATGAAGAATCTGGCCCAGTGGATCTATCAGAAGAGCCCTGGCGAAGAACTATTAGAGGTTCTGGCCATATAGCTAATTCAGAATTCAGTTGGAGGTGGGGCAAAGGGGAGGGTAAGGATTCAGCTGAGAAGAGATAATCAGGAAAGAAATTGAATTGTTTAAGGTTTCTACAAAAGGTCCAGAGATCCTCCTCTATTTCTCAAAAAATATATGAAAAATATAATGCTATCTGGAAGTCTCTTAATGCCAAAAAATGAGGGTTATACCCTTTCCCCCTCTTTTTTTTCAGTTGCTTTATTTTTAATTTTTTCCTATTTAGGGAAAGTGTTTTGGCTCCTACACTTCCAGATGCGTAAATCAGCTCTTCCCGAGGCAGCACCTGCTGTCTGACAAGAGGTGCTGTTTCTGGCAGGATGGATTTTCTTAATCTCTTCCTGTTTTCTGCATCCTCACCTTCTGTTTTGTTTCCCTGTTGTCATCCTTGACTAATTCCCCTGGTTATGCCTGTCCTTTTATCCCTCCCTTACCTCTTCACATTACTATGTTCCCCTGTTTCTCTTCCACACACACCCTTACCACTAACTCTTTCCGTCCGTCTCTCTCTCTCTCTCTCTCTGATCCCCTGTTGCCACCTCTATGCATGTCTGCCTGTAAAATAGTCACCCCACCCGAGCTGCATAACACACTCCTTTTGTACAAGCATTGTCTACTCTAGCAGGCACTCACACAATCTTCCCCCATTCAACAGGGTAGAAGCTCTCCTGCTAAAATGCCTCCTATTCTGCTAGATACACATGCATAGGGCAGTAGAGAGAGAACAGCCCTAGTCAGAGGCACTGTTGATTTTATAATCGGACAGGTTGGTGATGCATCCATATCAGAGGTGAGAAGGAAGACAGAGCAATCTGCTACTTCACTTCAGAAAGAGGATCTATGTTCTAGATCACTCCGTTTCATTACCTCCTTTTTGACCATGCATCAATGATTTTTGGCCTTCATGTAGTAGACGTGAAAAAAAAAGGTTAATAAGTGGAGAGTATATTATTGTAACAGGAAGAGGTAAAAAACAGAAAAAGCCTTTGTGAGCTAGTAGTAATGGTACACTGAGGTCAGATGCAGATATAGGTAAAGATTCTGCAAAGAAGTTAAGGAGTTAGTGATCCTAATCAATCATGCCTGGAAATGGGCTAGACTAACTACTAGATTAACTGAGCATTTGTCCAGCTCTGGTTGTTTTCTATACCATTTGAGGGGAAAATAGTGATCAGGGAGAAATTTATTTCTGAGACTGAGAAATTTGATTGTACAAGTATATTAATACAAAGAAGGAATTTCTGTGAAAGTGATCATATGTTTGCTGGGCTTTTTTTTATGTCAGTTTGAGAAGCAATTTAATAGAGGATTGATAGATCCAAATGAAAGTGAACAGAGGTTGGAGAGTATAGATCTGTATTTCCTGTCTTTTATAATCTGTATAACTAAAAACTGTTAGCTCTGAAAAGAATATTGTAGGATTCTTAGTCATAATGAGAAAGGAGACATAATTTTGTTGTTCTCAATTCAATTGAATTAAATTAAATAGATTTTCATATTGCATATTTTTGCTATCATCCAAATTTAACTTGCCCATATTTCAGAATTTGGATATAGCATATCCAAAATGTTCCAGTGGATAGACTAATACAAGTGACACAGCAGGTGTGGGGGGAATCCCAGTTCACAAATATTTATCCAAATTGATATTTAGTGATCAACTCATCTTTATTCTATATAATATAATGTTCTCTCATTTCTCAGTTACATCAGGGTGGTATTTGAGAGTCAAATAAAAATTGATGGGACCTTAAATGATCCTCAGTAGAATTCTCTAAAGCTTTAGGCTCCAATTCAGCAAGGAATTTAAACATCAATAACTTCAGTGTCATTATTCACATGCTTAGAGTTAGGCACATGCTCGAGTATCTTACTGAATCAGAATATTAATATTTCTGGTGTGTAATGGGGAGTTTTGTAGATACAAGAACTTCCTCCAACTATACAAAAACAAACAGGCCGTGAAAGGCTCAAATGTAACTTAATTTTTGGTTCACCTTTAATTAATGATTTGCTACCCTGCTTAAATATGAGAGAGGAATTGACCTAAGAAAAGAGATTCACCTTGTTAGCTCGTGATTTTAAGATTTATTACCAGACATCACTGGAACTATTCACTTTTGCATGAAACTCCAAATAAATGCCATTAGGTGGAAATAAATATAAGGAACGAAATTTACCTGGCTTATTACCGCCAGATGAGTGACTCAGTGGAGGAAATCTTAGAGAAGATGCATTCGTGAAGACATCCAGAAGTGATGGTGTGAGCTGGTAGGCAGTTTCATTAGCTAGGGAAGGGAAATAAAGATCCAAGCATTAGTCTTTTTAAGGGCCTTTCCTCCAGGCTTGTATTAGAGTTCACAAAACAGAAGCAAAGTACCTGAAAACATTGGGGGGCAGTTCCCGTAGGCTTTCCCTGCATTGGCCAGTCAGGAGGAAGGAGAACAGCCTGTTCCCCTTATTTCACTTTTGACCCAGCGTACCAGTCTCCCAGGCACCATGTGATAAGCAGGGGCCTTTTCCTTGTCATATGTGGGATATGTTCTCATCATTGTTGCCTTCTCATCTGTTTGGAGCTTCACCATTTCCTAAGATGTGCATTTTAAAGAGGTTCTAAGGGGACTTGAGACTGTTGGCATTGCTAAGTTATTTGACCTTGGCTGTAGTAAAATTTCTGTATCAGAACCTGGAGGAGAAGTTGGAGAAACGTTTTCTTTCTTCCAACTTTTACCCTCATCATCTTAACTATGGTGTTGTCATATATTAATTGCATTAAGTGCCATTTATTCAGAAACTGAAAAGCACTGAATATACCTTTTCCAAAATGGAATATGGAAGGAATTTGTTCAGGAATATTTAAATGTCTAATTTAATTATGAATATATGGAGCTTTTAAGAAATTGAGACTCAAGTAAAAAATATGGCAAGTGATGAATGGAAATACATTTTGGGATATGCACTTTTTGTGGGTGATGTAACTTACTGGAAAATGATCCCAGTCAAACTGAATGTTGTGGTTAAAAATGTTTTTGAAAATTGTAGGGATCTGGACTCATTCTTCAATTTGTAGCTCATTTTTCTATGAGAAAAGAATGAATTTCTAGAAAGAAGGATTATGAACCTTTTTTCGTTTTAGGGATTTTTGTGTTTTGTTTTTTTTTTAAGATGAACATGTGAGTTATTTTGAAAGTGGCTTTTCTGTCCCCAAGGTCTGTTTACCAAAGGCCTTTCCAAAGAAGCAAATGTTCAGCCTCTATAAGTAACTTAATAATAAACATTTGCTGTTAGCTAGTAAGTTGTTAGTGGTAAAAAGGTTTGAAAAAATTGCCAGACTCCTTCTGTTAAAGACTCCTGCTAAACTCAACCATACGTATAGCAGCCAAAGAAAAATTCATTGCACATTTAAAAAATAAATGTAGGGGCTACTAAGCATATTGGTAGTTTTTTCAGTTATATGCAGGGAAGCCATGATATTGCAGTGAAATCAGGCCTATTTACATGCAACTTCCCTTCAGTATGTGTAAGGGATGTGGGGTTGTATTTTCCAGTCACCCTCTGTGAAACCCAGTGACCCATTTTATAGCCCTACACTGTAAAGGGTAATGTACCAGACTAAAACTGACTTTATTAACTAATTGGCAGTTGTTTTTTCTTGTTTTGATTTTTAAACACATTTTCGTCTAGTGCCATTTTTATTGAAGACTGAATGATGGAAAAGAAAGGAGAATAAAGCATCACCTACTTTTTTTTACAATCTTTTTTCTTTGTCTTTTTACATATGAATATAGTTGCATTTTATATAAGATTTGCAAAAGAATGCTTATTATATTTTTGATTAGGGCTTGTGCCTATCATTGCTATTTGTATTGAAGGGAAGAAAAATATAGTTGGAAGATGGAAAAGAAAAGTGGAGGAGGCTGAGAGATAGGGAACTAAGTTTAGGGGCAGCTCTTAATTTAGATTACTTTTTTAGCTGAGTACAAAACAAGTTGAATAATTACATTTTTAGTTAGGAACAGAATTTTTTCTCCCATAAGTGCATATGTACATGGACTGTACATATCTGGTACAGTTTTAGTCCTTGATTCTGCTCCACGAGGCTGGATCCTTGCCCCCTGGTGGAGCCCCCCTTGATTTCATCATCGATCCAAGTAAGTACAGGGGTCTGCCAGCACAAAGCAGCTTGCAGGATCAGGACAATAGCCAGCTAGCTAATTATATGCAGTTTGTTTCTTTTCTTCCTCACCTGCTGGCTGTAAATGAATTTTCCACTTTTTAAATATTCCATATCCTTATTTTGTTAAAAATTATATATTTTTATTTAAAAAAAATATGAATTGAAGTTGGTGGTATTTTTGTAAATTTCTGATGGACCAGTTTTAAAGATACACACGTGGGATTGGAGAGGAAATTTTTGTTTTGAAGTACACCACTACTTTGACATAACGCCACCCCGTATAACACGAATTTGGATATAGTGCGGTAAAGCAGTGCTCCGGGCGGGCGGGGCTGCGCACTCCAGTGGATCAAAGCAAGTTCGCTATAACGTGGTTTCACCTATAATGCGGTAAGATTTTTTGGCTCCCAAGGACAGCTTTATATCGAGGTAGAGGTGTATACCAGGAAAGTGTACACAGAATACCATTATGTACCACGATTTGTTGTTGGTTTTTTTCACATCAAAGGGAGGGTGCAGTAACAGATTAGAACTGCAAGATGATGTGACTGGTTAATTGATTAAATATGATACCCCAGGAAACAGGAACATCAATTTCTTCATCCTTCCCTAGCTGAAAAAAATGAATCCCTTATCTTTTGAAGTTTACCTCTCTTCAGACAAGCCCTATAAGTTCTTTTATACTAATTCCCATCTGTTGTACTGACAGCTACAGATTATTTATTTATTTATTTAATCACATCTGATCACATCCAGGCTCACCCTTTTTGCTGATCCTCTGGCAACAAAAGCCAATATAGTAAATAAAGAAACCAGTTTTTTTGACAGAACTATCAGATGTGGTCATTTTAAAAAAAAATCTTAAAACATGAAAACCGTGGATTGGTGCAACTGAGGCGTCAATAATGAATAAGTAACCAATCAGTGTTCTAGTGACTCAGTTAAACTGTAAAATATGTGTATAGATGCCATTAACACTTTCATACGAGCAGTTTCAAATTTCCTGATTTAGGGTTGGGGAAATCCCAACAGCTGATGCAAAGGAATCAGTCAACTTTTGTAACAGCTTTAGTCCTCTTTTGGACTGAAGAAAGTCTAAAGAGCAGAGAAGAAACCCTCAGGTTATCTCTGTTAAAATTCAATTATCAGAGGGGTAGCCGTGTTAGTCTGGATCTGTAAAAAGCATTCTTTGTCGCTCTATTAAAATTGTATTTGTAAGATGGTCTTTGTGGTGACACCTCTCATCCCTGCTATATTGAAGGCCTACCCTCAAGAGGAAGCGTGAAATTCTTGTTCAGCTAGATCAATAGAGGTCATATAATATACTGAAGAGCAATCTCTATTTACTGAATGACAGAACACCAGTGCTGTTGGGTCAGAAATGAATAAATGGTGAATTTTGCAGACACACAAAAACCAATTTCATAAACTGTTTGGAAAGACAATAATAAACTCATTAAAAAGGCTCTAACTGGTAAGACCATGTTAGTGCAGTATTAGGAAACTTGGATCATGAAAGCTTTTTGCCTATTTCCATTTTCCAAAAATCAAGGAGCCCATTGTCCTTCATGTGATAGACCTTAGTTTCTCTGGAAAGCATTTTATGCCTATTCATCTATTCTTATAAGAGCTAAAAAAAAATCCAATTCAAATTTACACAGAACTTTGACAGCCTTTACAATGCATCCCCCTGTAAAGGGGACCAGGACAATATGATATGCTCCCTAAGAGGAATCTCATCTCCTATCCATACATACTATTAAAAGTGGCCCAGAAGTATAGTATAGTAGGGAGGATGTGGCTGTAGTGGGTTCATAATGCAAATAAACAGTCAACAAGATCATATATATGCTTTTTTACATTAAACAAACTTTGTAAACCATGCTGAACAATAGGTGAAATGTATTTGTTTCCACAAAGGCCTAAAACATGATGTACAACCTATCATTTCCCAACAGGCAGGCATTGCAAAAAAAAAAAAGTTTTGGTACAGTTCTAATTGGAAAATTCAGTGTTGGAACAAGTGCTGCAAATGTATGAAGAAGGTTGAGACTGTACAGACAGAGTAATATATAGTATGAGAGAATAGATAACTAAAATATAGTAGTTCAAATTTGGATAACTCATATGCTGAAGATCCTAGAAACTTCAAACTTGGGGTTTTTTAGATCTTATTGAGACATTTAAACAAAAAGCCAAGTTGGAAGAAAACTGGTTTTAATCAGTTTTTTTAAAACTATGAACCCTTCATGTTACTAGTTCTGCACTTGTGCAGCCACATTTTCCTGTTTTCATATAGAGGATTTCTGGGTACTTTGGTTACATTAAACTTCCTTAAGTGCTATACTAGTTTAAGCTTGCCCACGAGTTTCCAGGACTTGGTTCCACCCCTTCTGCCCTCACAGCAGATTTTTCTGCCTCTTCCTTTGTCTATCTTATAAAGCTGAATGGGGATCACAGCAAGCAAAATCATTTTTGCTATGCTTTTTTCCTAGGAGCCAAAGTTTCAGGGGCTTTATTTCTCAAACAAGGACTACTGGCCAGGCTCCTCTCCTAGTTCCCCAATTATCAGAGCAGGCCAAATGGAGCAAACCAAAGTCAAGATGTGCAGTGTCTCTATGAGGAGACACAGGAGGGGAGCTCTGTCATGATGGCTTGCAGCTCATGGACTTCCACTTTGCCAAGGGAAGAGGTTTGCAGTGCGTACAGCTTATTGTGGCTTCTCTATCCCCCTACTCTAGCTAGGACTGCTCCAGAGATACCTCCACAAGGGAAGGTTAGTTTTTCTTCTGCTCTCAAGACTGCAGACATTAACATCTTCACCAAGTAGGAGTCTCCAAGGCTAGGTCCAAAAGTCCCCCTTTTCCTTTAGTACAAATCACCTCTATAGATAGAAATCCCAGTATACCATCCCAGTTTCTTGAATTTCATCTGCACTTCCTCTCAATTTAGTTTGGAGAATGAAAAAAAAAAACATGGATGCACTTCCGTCTGCCCCCAGCTCCTGGTCTAAGCCCCCCCAAAATGCAAGAAAAGTGACCTGTCCTCTGATGGGGACACCTACCGTCCCCCAAAGGGCAAAAGTAAAAATCCCTCCAAATTCTCCTTCCATGAGCGCTAGCTCAATCCTTCAAAGAAGAGAAACTATCAGCTTTGGATAATGATAACCCTTTCTGACACCCCCCTCAAAAACATGTCTGAAACTAGAGAGGTTGTGGTGATGGCCAGAAACATGATGAACCCATAAAGAGAGGATGAGCAGGATAAATACAAAATATCTCCCATCCAAAACTAAAACAATTTCCCAATCCTCTGTCAAAGAAACATTAGGGAGGAGTGGAAACCAGGGTGAATTCAAGTAAGTAGTAAAGAAAACATCCCTACTATGTTAGTGGTGGGTAGATCCATGTATTCCAAGAGACTGGCAATGAAAGCCAGGGCAGCTAACTCAATGGTCAGGCTTAAACCTTGGTCAGCAGATAATTATTCAAATGAAATCCTCTAAGCCTTAAATTCTTAGATGGAATCTTGTGTGGGAGGAAGCTCGATAAAGTGATATCTGACAACACAGACAAGACAAGCATGTGTTCCTTACTCCAGCATAGCCAACTAGCCATCTCAAGAGAGAGAGCTTTTTCCCATTCCTGCTCACTACAAAGTTGCCAGAGAAAGGTAACTCCTTATTTAAGGAGTAAGGCTATACACTGAACACCAGAGAAAAGCCTAGGTATGGGACGACTGGGTCTGACTTCTCCTTCCAATCAAACCATCAATAGTACTACAGCCAGGCCTGCTTCTATCTGGAAATAGGCTTTCAGATGTCAGGAAATTCCAAAAGTAGATTCATACATTTTAAGGCCATAAGGGAAAATGTGTGATCATCTAATGTGACCTCCTGCATAAACCCATAGGATTTCACCCAGTAACAAGTAAAATTTAAGGGGTCTCAGCCCAAAAATGAATTTGTGATGAACCTTAAATTTTGACTACTACTTGTTCTTTAATAATATAGAATATCATATTTCTCAAATACAAAATTAATGCAAACTGAAATGTTTTAGATAACTTTGCCTAGAGTTTATAGTTCCATTTTACTATGTTTATTAACATTGGAGCAATATATTTAATAATTGGCACATTTTTGCTTCAAAATACTGTACAAATAGTACAAATTTGGCTATTCGGAACTCTGAATTTCTAGGTTCTGTTGAACACTGAGAAATCACAGTTGAAGGGTTTAATGCATTTTCTAATCAATGTACAGAGGAAATTTATCCATATCAATTTAAATGTTGGGGATTCTCTCATTACATTATGGAAGAATCTTCTCTAGCAAAGATTATTCTTAAGAACTTCATAACATTTAAAGGTTAATATGTTAGGTAAAGAACAATATCTTAAGACAAACATTTTTATTACAGGACATGAAGGGATAGTTCTGATTAAATTACATGATTATTTGAATGGGAAAGAAGACAAAGTGCATCATTCCTTGCCCTCAACTTTAATGTCTTTAATCAAATAATGACCTTCTGGAAATAGTTAATTTTAAGCATTTGGAAAGATCAATACCACTTTGCCACCAAAAAATGGCCCAGATGATGAAATTTGATGTATTTAAAGTACCATTTCACCCTTTTAACCTAGTAAATAATTTAAAATGCTTTCAGTACTCCTTTGCCACCATTATGTATCTCATTGTTCAAAGTATTATGACTTCTTTTTCCAAAAGCAACCTTCTTGCACAATGAAGAGCTCACAAGTTAAAGCCTGAGGAAAACGTACATTCACTGTAATAGTGCTTTTCACCCTGTATTCCTTCCTTCCTATACATGGGTCCTGCCTTCATAGCTCCAAAAGTAATGGAAGTATCAGTGGCAATGAACAAAGCCAGTTTAACAAAGATGAGATTTGTAAAGCAAGTTGAATGATTTTGAAGGCAGAAAGTCAGTCTTAGAAGTTTAGTTCATCAGTTTGCATCTATTGTTCTGTCTTTAAGCCTTTGTGTTAAAGGTGAAGGATTTTGGTGGCTCAGACGATTAAGAGCCCATTTTACCCAGTTTATAGAACATTGATATGAAATTACACTTGAGTGCCTTCAGCTTTGTAAATAAAAAAAATTGCCCTCTATTAGCATGTTTGTGGGCAGATTAAAAACGGTCTTCATTAGCATAAGTAACACTTACAGATTCTTTTAAAAGTAGAAAATTATTTGCTGAATGATAAATTGCTAGCTTTATAGTTATTGCTGAAAATGTGCTCATTCAAAATGCCTACTGTAGTTTATTCTACAATACTGAATTTTTTTGAGTTTAGAAGTACTGTTTAATGGATTATGTACTAAATCCTTGTTCATACTGGATGCAGAAATATAATTCATGCTTTCCACTAAAATGTTTTGTATCGAATACCTCCCTATTTAGGCTGATTTCTTCTAATACCATATAGTTTTATACTATATACCCCAGAGATTGCAACAAAGTACTCCTGCATGTAATATATGAAAGACCCTTCTTCATATCTTAGCATACATGATATAAAATGTTTTGCTGTTTAGAATTCAAATTAGGGCTAATCTTTTTTTTAGGAAAAAAGATGGGGGGAGGGATAGCTCAGTCGTTTGAGCATTGGCTTGCTAAACCCAGGGTTGTGAGTTCAATCCTTGAGGGGGCCATTTTGGGAACTGGGGTAAAAAATCTGGGGATTGGTCCTGCTTTGAGCAGCAGGTTGGACTAGATGACCTCCTGAGGTCCCTTCCAATCCTAATATTCTATGACATATTTGATTCCTTGCTAATTAATACAGTAAGAAGTATTTGTCATTTTATTCCTTTTACCATTAAGAGATTTACCAAACAAAGAAGTTTAGTTGCTCTTTACTGAATTCCTTTCCTTCTAGACTGGTTATGTTTGGCACAGTCAAATATAAGGTGAGCCTCCTAGCACTACCACAGATCTGGAGGGATTTGCATAGCAAATGTTGATTGGTTGCAGAAAGGAAATCCTTCTTGATTTTAATAAGAATTGGTGCTTACCTATTCTATGTTGAATTGACTTGTATCAATTTCAAAAAAGAAAGTGCTATGGAAACCAGAAATTGTCTTGCTAGAAAGTAGGAGATGAGAGTAAGGGTGAGGGTCAGGATTTGAATTTAAATTTGGTACAATTAAAATTTTCAGAAAAATACATCACTGGGCTATTGAGATTAGAACTGCTGAATTTTTCTTTAAAATAAGCATACAATGGTGTGTGTTGTGGACTATAACATTTGTCATTGTTATCTTTGCGTGTGTTTGTTTTCCTTTTTTCCTGCAATAGTTTGGCAGTTTCTCTGCTTTCTAATGTCTTATGTGTCTTTAATAAAATCCTAACAGAAAGCCAGTCAGAAGACTTATTTTTTAAATAATATTTAGGTTTAGCATCCTTTTTTTTTTTTAAACAATTTTTTTTGCTTATTGTAGCAAGACCTTTGCAGATGGTTCTTGGTTACTCTAAAGTGCATAACAGTATTTCCTTTGTGGCAGATGGATTGAAGACTTTTTAGTTCTCAATAAATGTACGTTTACAATACATAACTTTACAGGATTTGTGTTGTATATAACAGGTTTGAACATATTATCTCAGAATTCATCTGCATGGCATTTTCAGCTTATCCAGGGCCCATGCTAGTATTTTAAGTAATAGGGAGAGCATAGTGATTGATAGCAGCTAAAGGCGTGATTTTGAATAGAAACAAAGGTTTTGGAACAGAAGGTGTCACATTAAACTTTGTCAGTTTGAAAAGTAGTAACATCCTGAAAGTTCTACAAATGTATTTACATGTGGCTAAATGTTTATATTTTGTCTTATACCTTCTTTATATTCAGTGTAATATTGCCTGGCAAACATACTATGTTTAAAGTTTAGGTTGTTCCCAAGGATGTTTTAGTTTTTTAAGCTTGCTGTTTTTGAATTGGCCTAATTTTTTAAAGGCTGCTTCTTCACTGTGCTTTGTATGCACTAAAGAACAGTTGTGATCTGATTTGAATAGTGAGTCTTTTGCCTATTATCTTGTAGTCCTATAATTTTGAGAAGCTATTTTGAGAAAAAACTATGAATTAAATTCTGCCCTCAGTTATACTGGTGTAAATAAGAAATAACCTGATTAAAGTCAATAGAATTACACCAGATTTATACTATCATAGAAGGGCAGAATTTGGCCCTGTTGGGTTAATTTCTAAATTTAAAAGCTATATTAACTACATCGGTTCATGTTTTGTTCCAAGTAAAAACAGAATCAAAACAAAATATGTCATGGTTTTGAAAGTCCATCCAAGTGTTTTTCTAAATATTATAAAAATCATAGAATATCAGGGTTGGAAGGGACCTCAGGAAGTCATCTAGTCCAACCCCCTGCTCAAAGGCAGGACCAATCCCCAACTAAATCGAAAAATCATTTCACATATCCATTCTCAGTGTGTTGAATTTTGTGATTGAGGCATTTATCTGGTACAGAACACTGAACCTGGAAATGTGTAAAATATTAATGACATTTTAATCTAAAAAAAGTGATATTGGTGCAGTGATTTTGGTCCCCTGTGGAAGCTATATCATACAACTTCTGTTAGTGCCCAGTCACCCCTCACATCAGTTAAACCTTAATAAAATCAGGCTTTATAAAAGTATTCAGAAATACATAGTAGAGATGAGTCCAGTAAATATTTTTTACCCTTATAATTTTAGAAGAAACAAATTGGTTATTTCCATATTGCCACACAGATGTTGCAACAAAATGTCTATCTGCTCCTTTTAAAATACATGAAGAATAACATGGGAAAAATAGACACTTTTGTCAGAATAGCAGTCTATGGCTTCAGGTTTAAATAGTTTATAAGAAGCATCTGATTTCAGTCTCTTAAAATCACTGCATTTCCTTGGAAAGCTAAGGAGACACGCTTCAATTTACAATTCATCAAATTATTTTTAGATAAGGAATTAGAAGTATTATTTCAGGGCAAAGGTTAATAGCAAACTACTGGAAATGTTATGTTAGTCATGGGCAATTAATAAAAATAAGGATCAATCTAGTATGTATAGAAACACTGAACTGACAGTATGAGAAAAAATATTTTGTTAAGTGAATCAAAGCTCTCTTTCTGAAATATTTGTTAAACTAGCATAATTGTGATGAATCTTTTCTAAAGAACATCTGTGGTCCACATGTTCACCACATATGCTCAAGTTCTAATGGACATTGTCAGGCTAAAAAACAAATGTCCTTGCTTGTGTTGTTATACCTTAGATAACTGCAGTTTGTTTCTTTTTCTTTTTCACTTCCTATGATATAAATAGACTTGTCAGTTTCATTTTCTGCTTCAGGAGCACTAGCACAATGCCACACATTTCGGGTGGGGAGCACAGCAGGCTGCAAACATTTGAAAGACAATTTTCTTTGTTTTTAATTAAAAATTTCACAACCATATTTTTATTAATATTGGGTTTTGACATTTTTTTAAACAAAAACCTACATTATCCATCAATGTAACTGATGCTGTACAATTAAAAAAAAAAGGCAAAATACTGTCCCTCTGCCTATGGAATACACAGAAAACTGGAAGGAGCAGCATGATGCTGAGTACATGTGTGGTCCATGCACTAACCTACCCCCATACAGCACGATGCCTTAAGGCAAGCAGGAGAAATGCACAGCTATGTGCATTTTGCTGCTGCTTTAAAAAGGAAATGCATTCAACCTCATCTAGCATGTGCTGAATATCATGGCATATGTGCTAAGGAGCTGGCTACATTTCCTAATCAGATTCCTGGACTAGACCTCTTAGCCTATGTTGTGCTGGAGACCACAGTAGCCATTCTCTCTCACTAGCACTCTTTTGAGCAGTTGGTTGGCTTTCTATCCTATTTTTTTCCCACAAAGGACAGTTTTCTAATACATTACCTTCTCCACCCAGTGTCTCTGTTCAGCACAAATCTGGGTTTGGTCCTATTTAAGTTTTTGGTTTCTCAACTGTGCTACCAGCATATTCATTTAAAGCATTTATCTTTCATTATTTCCCTACATTTTTCTCCATATCCATTGTTTAATCTGCCACCTGTGAACATGACCATATATTTTAAATTTTCAGCTTTCCAAATAGCACAGGATAAATTAAATTACTTCTACTGTTTTCTCTTCTTTAATTTTTTTTTATAACTACACTTTGAAATTAACTTCTGGACAAAGTATGTATGGCACCAAGAACACCTAAATCTCCATTGTTAGTGTATCTGCAGAAAATACAGTAAACTGGTCTGGATAAACCATGAGTACATGAAGAAGGGGTCTAAAGGCTTCTGAATGTATTATTTGTTGGTCCAATAAAATATCACATTATCTTACTTACGGCATTAAGAAATAAAATTGTATAGAGCTAGTTTAAAAAACAATCCTTGAGCTAAAAAAGAATTTGTGAATGTTATGTACTTGTAATGTTTTATGTCTTTGTAGTTGTTTTCACATTTTGCAAAGAAATGCAGAGTTGCTGCATGTTATAGTAGCCCGTTTGTGTCTGCGCTATTCCTTTCAAACATCAAATACAAAGGCAGAAAGTACCCCAGATTTAATTTTAAGGTAACATAAGAAACCAGTTGCTAAATCTTCAAGATAAAACTGTATGTCTGTTTTTGAAGCAAATTAGCAATTGCTGCATTTCTCATGGGACAGTCTTTTGACATACATTTAGTCTGTTTGCCTAGAACATGTCTGAGTTGGAGTGAGTGCATTCTTAGCTAATTTGCTATAATCTGGAAATGGTGTAAAGGGCATGTTCTTGTGCATACCTATGAACATATCACCTTTTAAGTCCACAATATCAAATATAAACGCGTGTGTCTGATTTTAAAGTCTGTTTTAAAGGGAAAGGGTCTGAAATAGATAAAGTTATCACATGGGGTAAGTTCACCTGCAAAGCCACCTCTGTACATAGCAATGAGGAAGAAGATATAACTTCACAATGTGTACTCAAAGGATTCCTTTCTTTTAAAAGGACATTATGGAACTCCTTTATCATAATGATTTACATGAGGCAGATCTACAGAAAAGACATATTTTTGAAGTATTTTTACTCTGAATAAGAAAAATTATCATACTAGAATTTGGAAAGGAAAAGGGGGGGAAAAAAGAAGCCGCAGCAGCAGCCAGAAGACATCATCTACCAGCTACTGAAATACATTCTTAATACCCTAAGATGGATATTGGCTTACATAAAAGAAAATAAATAGAAGAAAGAACATGCTGGAGTTAGATGAAACAGAACACTAAATATATATTTGGAGTATGTGAGGGATGCTGCCTTGATCAATTTGTTTGTTTGTAAATATAATGCAACTATGTGAAACTACTGAAAACGTTATGCAAAAAGTTTTCATTTTGTGATGGGTTTGTAAAATAACACAACAGATTCTTGACACAGTTAGTATTTACTTTAGATTTCAGGAGAGGCCTCCGGAATTTAAAATTAAAGTAATTTCTGACAAAAGTGGGGGGGGGAATGAGGCAACATTAAAGTACAAACTCTGCCCTTGTTTGTCCCTGTAGAACCCCCATTCACTCCAAAGCAAGTGTAAATGAGAGCAGAATCTATCCCTTATTAAATGAGGAATACTAATACTTTGATGTTATCTTCAAGGGGTGGCTTTGTGAACTGTTACGTTGGAAGGAAGATCCCTCACCGGAAAACAGGACCCTATGGGAAAATCTTTCAATGATCCGAAGGTTCCTCAGTCTTCCTCAGCCTGAACGAGATGCCATTTATGAACAAGAAAGCAATGCAGTTCATCACCATGGTGACAGACCTTCCCACATTATCCATGTTCCAGCAGAGCAGATTCAGGTTAGTTTACCTTGGCCAATCCAATATAGCACTAAGTAAATAAAGCTTTAAATGCAGCAAAGGAAATTAGTGTTTCTTTTCTTCCTTCCAGATTAAACAGAGGCTTCTTAGAAAGAGATAACCGTGCACTGCTATCTTCCTTCACAATTAAAAGGAGAGTGTGAACATATATACACTTCATTGTTTTAAACTTACATGGACCAGATGTGTCAAAAGTATCTGATTGGAGGAGGAATAATTGATTACTTATCTTAATGTCCATAGATAGGTTCAAGTAGTTTGTTAGAAGTCAGAATTAGAAAGATGGTATTACTCTCTGTTCAGTTCTGATACTTGCATAACCTACAAAGTGGAAGGAATGGATATTTTTAAGTGGTGTCTTTTAAAATCCAAGTACCATAGACAGAAATCCTCAACAGCAATGGTTCACTTCAAGCAGAAATGGAGGGAGGGGTGTAGCCCATAGGATTAATTTGCTAGCTATTATATCCTACTCATCCAGCCAGCAGTATTAATAAATATGTTTCTTTTTCTGAAATTAATCCATTTTATTCTTATATTTTATTAATATTAATTCCTTGGGACCTTTAGGATGTGTTGAGGCATGTGTTTCCTAATAATAAGTTTTGCTGAAACGCAAGAAGATTACCGGCCTGTAAGATCTTGCTATATAGCAAAAAGTAGAATTAGTTATAAATATGTCAGCATAAAAGATGGCAACCTTTGGCACAGATAAGAATGGTCCCTGAACTTTGGGGAACCAAAGGGAGGAACTATCCACATCACATCACAGATTTATCCGGCTTCTACAACTGGTTGGTAACCTCAGGGTACACCACAACTCGAGGTCATCAAAAGAGCCTAGGTTGACAGTTTTGGAGTGAGATCATTCTTATTAATATATTTAGAAAGTGTCATAATCCACTAACCTATAGAAGGGTACCCATACATTTCTTAGGGTATGGGAACAAGATTTGGGTATAGTAGATTGGGCCTGAATTACATAGGTCAGGAGCCTCTAAAATACCTTGTAAGAGAGTTGTTAGTTAGTTGGTGAGTTCTTTTCTTAAACCTTCTTCTTGTAGCTGCTTTGGAGTTAGTTCTTTTCTTCTTCTTAACTTCTTCTTAGACTTCTTAGGCTCTTAGAGCTCTTAAACTAAGTTCTACTTCTTAGATATTTTCATCTATCTGTTCTATCTTCTATCATGCTATCAGCTCAGCTTGTGAAGTATAGTATAACTACTCAACATTCCTAACCATTGGGGAACCCAGCGTAATCGGGCATGCCACGAGTGAGGCTGGTCCTTCACCTCCTATTACCAGGTTCTCAAGCAAGGGTGTGAGTATGTTAGGTTAAGGTACTTATAATAGAAATGTTACCACCAGGAGTTTTGGAGTTACAAGTTTCATTGCATTTCTTATTCTTATGTTAATGTCAATAAAGATTTTATCAATTTGGTATTGTCTTCAGTGTACACATTCTTGCCAAGCACCCCGAGAGTCCTCTCCCAATATAGAACTCTCCTGAGTTCTTGAACTCTGTAGTCTGAATTGGACAAGAACCTATAAATCTTCTTGTTGGATGTGATCAGTGGCGAGCCATAAAAACTAAACCATCAAATTCAGGTCAACAGGGGGACCAGACCTAATTCCTCATCCCATTTACTCCCAGTTGAAACTTGGGAAGAGTCAACGTTTGTTTGTTTTTCCTTTAGAGCCCCTCTCCCACCACCCTTGTGAAAGGAGAGCATAGAGGCGCTTTCTTACCAGGCCTGCTGACCACTGGACCTTGGCTGGGTGCTGCTCCTCAGGTGAGCTGGCACAAGTTAAATGTGTCAGGGAGGGGTTTCAGGACCCACTCCCAGATAACAGAGAAACAGCATATTTATATACTTAGAAAAGATACGCTCACTGAACTAGCCATGGTAGGTCTCAATATTCATTCCGGGAGGTAGTTTTCCCTCTGCTCCACTGCATACTTACACATGAACCAGATAGCACATAAACTCCTGAGCAAGGTAGTCTATCATGCAAAACGTAGTAGAATAGTTCCATTATGTGTCCGTTTGAACTGTTGACGCTATTTAATTCCTTTTTGTTAAAACTCTGGGGTCAGCCTTTAACTGCTGCCCCAAAGGGCAGAAAATACCCATAGCTTTCAGAGTTCCCAACCTCCACTGAGCCTTTGTGGATCATTCGTATTACCATTATGGAAAAAATATTTACAAATCTACAAAGAATAGAGTTATCCAGCAGCCAGAAACAACATGAGTGTGTATTAAAGATAAAACAAACTGAACAAGACAATCCCTTAGGATATTGAGTACTAAAATAATTGTGCAAGCCTGGAAACTTACTGTTTGATTTAGCAAAAAAAGAGAGAGAAATATCTGTATTAAGTAGTAAAGCAGCATTGGTTTGAAAATGTACATTGTTTTAATAACATTACTTCTTAGGGGGATAAAAGGAAAAGCTTATGCATGGTACACTTATTTTAATATTATGCTGCTTTCTCAGACTGACAATTTTTATCAACAAAGCAAATGTCCTTCATCCTCCAAATGTTACTCACACGAGTAGTTGCATTATACTATATCAATCTGTCTACTTGTGTGAATGGGGGTTGCAAGATTGGATATTTTGTATTTGTATTTACAGTATGGTAGGTGATATTTTATATACTGTAATTGTTTGTAGATGCATCAACTGTGTAATTAATATATGTGCTAACTCTGAAAAGCATACACACACATGCCCTGATCCTGCAAAGATTTAAGCACATGCATAAAGTTAAGCCCTTTAAGTAGGGGCATACGTCTATTTGGGACTTAAGTCTAGAATGGGACTGCTTGAGGTGCATCAAGATAAGGATGTGCATAAATATTAGCAGGGCTGGGGCTTAATTATAGTATCTGTATCTAAATTTACCATTATATAAGAACAATTAAAATATTTTATTAGACAAAATCTAGATAGATCTACTGTTCATTTTTTAAAACAATAACTATTACTTGTTACTTTATTTAAATAGCACCATAAGACAAGACATTTGCTGATCCAAAAAATCTTACTAAACAATTCTTTTTGTGCTGTAAAGGAACATAATTCTCAACAAAAGCAGTAGCTGACAAATTCACTTTTGATTTAAACATGATCTTATAATGTGCTGGGCTCCAGCCGGTGATGAGAAAAACATTTCTGTCCCTAGGGCTCAGTGCATCACCTTTTTAAAATGTCTTTGAATTCCTTGCTTCCAAACCTTCATTTTAAACTCTTGTTAATTATTTACATCATAGTTTGCTTTATCTTATTTCTCTGTGATGTGCATCCTGGGTCATTTTATTGCTTGACATTTTAGAATGCTGGATGTTCACTCATAGTAATAATAACCCAACTTATTTAGCATTTTGTATCTTAGCACTATATAAATATTAACTCAATTGAGGTAAGTAGGAATGTTTATTCCCAGTTTGCATATTGGGATATTGGAACACAGGCAGGTTAAGTGACCTTCCCAAGGTCACAGAAAAAAGGTACCGTCTGGGTGATGATTAAAAGTGAGGAGTTCCTAGCTCCTGATTTTTTTTTTTTGTCCTTGTCTAGACTAGGATTTTAAAATGCCATGTCAGAATATGTTAGAATATATTAACTAACACATTTCAAGTCTAGTGTAGACTCTAACATGTTAAATCCTAGACCCACCTCTAGGCTTTAACTCAGCCAGTTTAACACACGTTCAAGTTAGCGTGCCTGGTCTGCATTTGACTCTTAAAATATGTTAGTTAGAAAGTGTTCCCTAACACATGCTACCACCATATCTTCAAATCTTGATCTAGACAAGACCTGAGTATTTTACCAATATTCCTCCCCTTCTCCCAACACCCATTCGCAGAGAGGGGGAACTAATTTGTATTTTAATTCTGACTCATTTGGATGTGGGCAGTAGTGAGTCTTTTTTCAAATCTCCAGGGCCTGCCTTTTTAGTTTGGCAAATTATACTTAGATATCTGGATTTTTGGGGTAGGATAAAAATATCAGCAAAAATACATGTACCAAATGATTTACTTTGTCTTCCAGCAGCAGCAGCAGCAGCAACAACAACAGCAGCAACAGCAACCAGGTCCCAGACTACCGCCAAGGCAACCAACAGTGGCATCACCAGCTGAATCTGAGGATGAAAATCGTCAGAAACCGCGACCACGAACAAAGATTTCTGTTGAAGCCCTGGGAATTCTACAGAGTTTCATACAAGATGTAGGCCTATATCCAGATGAAGAAGCAATCCAGACTCTCTCGGCTCAGCTTGACCTACCCAAGTACACCATTATCAAGTTCTTTCAGAACCAGCGATATTATCTCAAGCACCATGGGAAGCTGAAGGACAATTCTGGGTTGGAAGTGGATGTTGCAGAATACAAGGAGGAAGAGTTGCTTAAGGATTTAGAAGATAGCATCCAAGACAAAAACGCAAACACACTTTTTTCAGTGAAACTAGAAGAAGAATTATCAGTAGAAGGGAACACAGAGATTAATGCTGAATTAAAAGACTGATCTAAAAAGTATTATTTTCATTCAACAGTGCCACTGGTATTTAATAATGAAACGAAAGTTCCATCTTGCATTGTGTCCGAAACCTCTCATATTCATTGTTTGGTCAATGAATCTTCCAAAACTTGCACAAAAGTTTGAAAAAAAGGATAATGCAGACTGCACTAGATGTTTTACTCTGTTTTACAAACTGCTTTGCAGCTACAGATGAAGCGTTGAGGATTGTTTGATATTAATTTGTGTTCACTGGCTACACTGTGGTGTACCCAATAAGCATGATACCAGTGATTTTGATTCTGGAGCCTTCAGACAAGCATTACAACTTTTGTGATTTGTTTCTCAATTATTTTTTTTTAATTATTACTGTAACACTCCACACTTGGTCTTTGGAAACTCACATTTATTTAAAAAAAGAAAAGAGTTTGTTACTCTTGCTCTATTGTATGTTACAAAAGAACTATAGACTGTGGAATGCAGTTTAAAGATAACATATGCCAACAAATGCCTTGTATTATATGGCACTGCCGTAATTCAGATTTGTTTTTGTTTTGGAAATAAAGGTCACTGTATTTTTTTTCCATTCTCATTGTTACATGATTTTAAAAAAATGAAAAGAAAATGTGAAACACAATTTAGTCCTCATTATTTATTTGTAGATCCTGCAGCGTCATGTTGTAATTAATTTTTTTGGAAGTTTCCGTTAAATGTAATATTGCTTCTCTTGTTATCATACTGATTTTTTTTCTATTTATAAATGTATTTTGATGGGCAGTAAAACAAAGTGTCTTAAAAGTTTTAAATAGAGAAAATGTGCTTTACACAGTTGCCTATAAAAAGTGCTCTATGTTATCCAAGCAATTCATACTATAAGCTTCACTCTTATTGTTGTATGCAATTTTTACTATCATGCAAATAAGCTTAGGTAAATAAAACTAATAGATCACCTTAGAAACTTATGCAATTAATGTGAAAATAATTGATGTTTGCAATGTGTCTTCCTTTGGTTTACAATCAATTTTAAAGCTACAGCTGTATAAATTTTCTGTATAAAGGTGTATTTCTTTTTTATGAGTTTATTGCTATGAAAACACCAGTTATTTTGTTACAGCTGGCTGTTTTTATAAGTGTATCACAATTTTCTTTATGCAGAAATGTTCTGACTAGGAGTGGTTATTGACTGTAACTACACAATTAAAATTGTTTGTATGGTATGATATGGCAGGGTTTGTCTGCTTATGTATATATCCTAAAGAAATATCTCTGCTTTAAGTGCATGTTGTACCTTCTTGCCACCACTTTGAAGATGACTTTTCAATTGTTAAGATCACAAACACTTTTTAAAATTTGAATTTGGATAACATACTTTAAAAAGAAACACAGTCTGACTATGAAAATCATAACCTGTCTTTTGTTGGTTAAAACTTGCCTGCCCAGCAGAGATAGCAGGATATTATTGAGTCAAGAAGCTATCAGGCAAAAACATATTTACAATTCCTGGCAGTAATGCACATATAATGGATGCAGCTGGTTTTATTTTACAGTACTTGAATTATTCTAACACTGTTCCTTACACTAGGTATAAACATTAAAAAAGACCATTAATAGTCACAAAATAAATAGGAAAAATGGCCTCTGTGTACAACAATCCCTTACTAGGCAAAAGCATTTTTAATGATCATTAATAACGTGGTTGTTAGAGCCGTAATAATTAATAGGCATTTCATTCATGCCTAGGCTTGTACGATCTGTACTGGGGAGGCGAGATTGAACTCCACAGTTAAAAGTTGAAGAACAATACTACATAGTTCATTAGCTTAACAAAACAAAAAATCCAAAAACTCCAGTGAGTTCCATTTTTAACATGTTTGCAAATTCAATGTAACCATTCTAAAATGACTAAAACTTTGGACATCCCCCCCCACTCCACCCCCCGTTGTAATTTGCCAAGGTACAACTGGCAGTCAGCCATTTGTGCCTGTGAAAATTTCCCCCTATAACTATATTAGATTCTTTAAGGGAGAGACGGAGTAGATAGCAAAACAGGTTTTTTGCTCTGCATGCTTAAAATGAGTCAGACACAAAAATGTGTGCATTCCTGGTCTCCTGGTGCTACCCTGAGGGTCCTGATTCAGCTGTCACTGAGGGGAGTGGCCGCAATGATAGCAACTAGCAGCCAGCAATTGGTCTAGCTGCATTCGTGCAGACCAATGAAGCCACTGTTTGCCCCAGTGGTGTGCCCCCTGGTTTCAAGCAGGGGCAAGCTTTACTCGT
Organism: Mauremys reevesii; assembly: GCF_016161935.1. NCBI lineage: Eukaryota > Metazoa > Chordata > Testudines > Geoemydidae > Mauremys > Mauremys reevesii. The sequence continues at coordinate 67,410,753 of NC_052624.1, read as the reverse complement.
TCAAATCGCTACACGATTGGCATAAGGACAAATAGCGTGGATAGGGCCTTTCACTGGTGTAAATCAGGAATAACTAGCTAAATCAATGGAGTTGACTTAGTCTAAGGAGAATCAGGCCCTGAGCATATTAGTGTGAAGGGTGACTTCAGCTGCCTGTGAAGTGTACCAGTGGTGTCTGAATATGGCTGCATAATTTAAAATTAAGTGGTGTGGTTGGGATGGGAGGGGCGGTTGTTTATGGAACATATATCCTGGCACTCTATAAATTACTATGTACCTATTTCTAATGCCCTGGTTTAGGCAACAGATCCCACACCTCTCAATAGCAGGATAAGAGCAAATACCATCAACAAGTTTATAAACTGCTTTTTCCCCTATTGTGAATAAATTATCATTTGGGGTTTTCTGGATGCTGCTCTTCTAAGTGGTAGTTTACAACTGCACTGCCTTTTCCCCATTACCTCTGTTCTCTACAAACCCCTTCCCCCCCCATCCAAGCCCAGCTGATGTATCTTTAAGGTTAAAGTACTATTAAGAAACTGAATTGAGAGCACCGAAACGGTCCCAGTTGGCCTTTGTAACTAAAGTTTATCTTTAAAGCTCAGCAATGATACACCTATGGCTTAGATGTTGTATCATTAAATGTACTAAGAAAAATGTTTATTGTGAATAACATTTAAGCTGTAAAGAAGGCCAAATGCCTGCAAAACACAGTAGGCAGGAGAGAAGGGAGATTGATAAGATTAAGGCTTTAGCTACAAAGCAAAAGCTGAGCATTGACTTAAATAAAAGCAATAAAAAGGGCAGAAAATGGAATATTGTTACTGCCTTTTCCCCCACTTATCCCTATGCTACATAGTAGGATTTACATGTTTGTGATACAGTCCCAGGTGTGCATGCCCTTGGACTTGGTATATGGCTGTGATGTAACCAAAAAAGGCTCCAAATCCAAATAAGAATATGGCTTTGGTCAATCGGTGTTCACAGTCACGTATACTGAAGGCTGATTGCCAAGTTAAGGCCTCCCATTCTTCTCATAAGGGATTTCTAAAGTTGTGTTTGAAGGGCTGCTCTTTAAGTTTTGAGAGAAGATGCAGGAAATAATTTAAAACAAGAGGGTTTTTCAATAAGGTTCTCTGCTAAATTTTTTTGTTGAACTAGGAGGGTATGACAAAGGGGAAGTGAAAGGAAAGCTCCCAACTCAGAGAGAGCCTGATTTAGATAGTGAAATTCGGAGTTAATGCCAAGATTGTGCACTGGGCAAGTATCAAACACTGATACCAATCTTCCTTTCTGCTATGAAATTCCCACACTTAACAGTGGTCATTGTAAATCAGGTGCCAAGAGAGTCCTCCTCTAGCATCAAGTGTTGAAGGTTATGTAGCATCTACAACACACCCTAGTATGTCCAAGTATTGCAGAGACTTTATGCTGCATCGTTTTACTTAATGTTATGCTATGCCTCGCATGCCCATAGTGGAAGGGTCATATGACTGGACATGCTAAGGCCTTTTCTACACACGGATGTTACATCGGGGTAACTGCAGGTTGTTCAGCTTAAAGTAACTTGCATGCACTCAACCTTTTTTTTTTTATTTATTTTTTTAAAGCCAGTTATTTGGTGTCTTAGGTTACAGTCAGTAATCTTCTTTGCAGGGAGTTTGTTCACTTTAGAGTTTGTATGAACCCATTCCTAACTACTCTGCTGCTGGCAGTCCTCCTACAGCTATCCCACACTGCACTGTTTCACATCTGCATCAGCCTGTCTGTACTTGTGTGGTCTCAGCTGCTCCAGGGCTCTCTTGTCACATTTCTGATAGAGTGTTGGCAGTCAGTCAACCACAGCTGCAAGTTCACATAGCCATTAGAGTAGACGTGCCTGCTTTGCTTCCGCATGGACCTGTGCAGAGCTCCTGGACTTGACTGCCCTCTTTGGAGAGCTGCACATCCAATCTCATCTCAAGAAGAGTCACAGCAATGCAGACATCTGCAAAACCCTGTCAGAGCAAATGAAGATGAGGATCCCTCGCTGAGCCATGCCTGTGCAGAGTCAAAGCATAGGAGCTCGAGCAGAAATACCTGAAGACAAGAGAGAAGAACAGGACCTCCAGTAATGATCCCACTACTGGCCCATACTACGAGGAACTGGACTGCATTTTTGCAAGTGACAGTTTTCCAGCGAGTCCCCTTGACCCCCATGGAAAGCAAACTTGGCCCACATATACCATCAGGACCACGCAAAAGGAGGTTTCTCTGGGCAGCCAAGAACCATACGACCCACCCAATTCAGAGATTATATAAGAACCCCATGCGGACAGCCATACTGAAACTGCAGTGGAGGTTATCTCTACTAGCCGCCAGCCTGAAAATACCACAGAGCTGTACCAGTATTATGTTCTGTATTACATACAACTGTATAGGGGGGGTTAAATCACTTTTTTCTGGGTATCCACAGTCTGATGCCATGTTGAGTGGAGCTAGGATCCTCTCTGCCTGCTTAGTTTTTAACCCCCTTCCCCTTCCTCTAGTGTACTCAAAATGCTGTTTGTGCTAGAGATGTAGAGCTATGAAGTTTTCTTTCCCTGCAGTATCAAATCCCACAACCATCAGCCACAGTTGCTGCCTCCAAACCCTCTTTCCAGAGCTTGTTCTTTCTCTTCTCCAGGGATCTTCCCCCCAATTTGCTCAAGATGTCAGCACCAGAGAGTTTAAAATTCAGACACGTTGCATGGCAGGCATGTTTACTGTAGTGGCAGATATAGAAAAAGTAATTTGGACTACACAATGCATAACAAAGAAAGTACTTTAATCCAGCATAACAAAGTGATGTAGACATACTTCAATTCGATACAGTTAATTCACTGCACTTAGAGCAGACAAACTAATCTGATGTAGTATCTGCATGTAGACAAGGGCACAGGCTGGTGTCACGTTCCTGGAGCTCTGCTGCAGAGTGCAACCACTGCTACAGCCTCCTCTAGGACCTGGGGCTCAGAAATGGGGCCTAAGCCTGCTTGCTTGCCCTGCTTCTTCCCCACTTCTTTTGGATAGGCTGGTTCCAGCTTTGCACTGTCTTTGATTGCATGAATGCAGATTGTTCCAGGCCTTTTCAAGAGTTCAAGCACGGGAGGAAACTGTCTCTCCCACCATTTCCCACACCAGCGCTGCGAGGGGATGAGTGCAGAGATCCCAGCTGTGGCGACCAGCCCGCGGGGTGTGGGCTCGGTCCCATGCAGCCCAGAGACACCGAGGAGGGGCGTGCTCCTTGTTATTTTTAGGTTGGACATTAGGAAAAACTTTTTCACTAGGAGGTGGTGAAGCACTGGAATGGGTTACCTAGGGAGGTGGTGGAATCTCCTTCCTTAGAGGTTTTTAAGGTCAGGCTTGACAAAGCCCTGGCTGGGATGATTTAGTTGGGTTTGGTCCTGCTTTGAGCAGGGGGTTGGACTAGATGACCTCCTGAGGTCCCTTCCAACCCTGAGATTCTATGATTCTATGATATCTGTGCCTAGGCATGGTCAATCTTGCCCTTCCTGAGTTACATTACATCACATTATAACAGGGCAGAATGGTTTGAACTCTAACTCTGTGTTTTCTTGCTCTTGTGAATGTGAGTCTGTCACTGACTCCTACTTAACACTAACCCAATTTTGTTTCACTGCCATTACTAGGGGACAAACTTGCACACAGTGAATGGGAGGGCCACTTGTTACCCTCAATGCTCCAAATTGTGGCCTTCAAGAGTGACTGTGTTAAGAAAAACATGTGTATTTTCTTACAGATTGAAAATAGATGTCCGGAGCTGTGCCCTGTGGTGTTTACACTGATGGCTGAATCTGCCCCATTACTATAGGCGGGTCACTGGGGGTATTGTTTCTCCTACAACCCCTGGAGGCCCTTGGTGTGAACTGGGAGGGCTGTCAGTAGCAGCAAGCCTTTTCCCACTGCAGCTGCTCAGCAACTCCCCCTCTGGCCTCCTGCTGCATTGCAGGAGAGGGAGGAGAGCGCTGGTCTCATTCCATGAGAGCAGGATAGGAGCTTGACTGGCTCTTCCTGAGCCTAGGTGAGGGCCAGGAAAGGCTGGCTCTCCCACGCAAACTCCCAGGACAGCCCCAGCAAGATAAGAGGCAAGGTTGAAAACCAATAACCAGTTACAGCTCCCTGATTCTTTGCCTAACCCTGGCATGAGTTCGTGTAACCTGGGCCCTGCGCTAAGTTGCACCAGCTGGCAGTTGTGAAAATGGAGCAGAACAGGGTACAAAAATCTCTCCCTAAGTATTGATTGCAGGCCCTTGACATGTTGAAATAATGTTTGGCCCTCAGGCTAAAGGTTGGATACTACTGGTGTACAGTGTCTCTTAGGTTAGTGCAATCCTGTGAGATGCTGTACAGCATCATTGAGAAGAATTTGACCAATCACTGCTCCTGACATGTTCTATATACAGTAGTTATTTGGTTACAAAGCATATAGAGACAGTATCTACAGCTAGATGGTACATCTGTGATGGGAAAGGACATTTTTAGAACACAAAAGTACACTCAGTATGGTACAAAATAAGATGTAGGACAACTCCAATACCAAATAAGGCCTCTTTCCACACACAGGAGGTGGCTTTAGGACAGAGAATCCTGCATCCCTACAGGCACGTTCAGCAGCCTCAGAACTTCAGTTCCTACAACTCTTTACTGCAAATGCTCATCGTCAAACCAAAATGTAGCAATACCTTTCATAGCTGCCCTCCTAACCATGGTAGAGAGACTGCTCCTACCTACAACTGGCTGACATTTTTTCATCAAAGAATAGCTTTTGGGCCTAAATGAAAACTTTTGGTTTTGTTGAAATGTCCCGCTTTTTTTGGCCCACAAAACCCAAACAAACTAAGGGGAGGGGGGGCGGTAAGCCCCTTCCCTTTCCTGTTGACAAAACGGGGGGAGGAAGGATAATACATGTTTTTCATCTTAATTTAGTTAATGAAAAAAAGAGTCAAACAATGATTTTTCTTTCTTGAAAATTGTCAGAGAAAAAAAAAAACAGACCAGTTTTAGAGCTGCCACATTTTTCTCTCTCCCTCTTAAACTGGGCCCTGGACTGTCACGGTGTCATAACTTTAACATTAGTTGAATGTAGTCTTTTAAATGATTGCATAAGGAAATATAAATGATTGCATACAGATTATTGGATAATAAATAATATGGTAATATGAAAGTTTATGTGACAGGCTACTGCTGTTTATTGTAGATATTTCTAGGGTGCCCTGCACTGCAGAAGCTAGTGCCATTCCATATCTATCCTTTGGAAGAATTGCAATCTAGCTACAATTTAATAAACATGACCCTGGTATTAACTGTAAATCCATGTGTGGTTTACCTGAAAGAGGGAGCTGTTACTGTTCAGTGAGTAAATAAGTATTTTTTGCATTCTGTTTTGGAAACTATTTTAATTACATACCTGCATTTTTTTTCTGAAAGCAACAAAAAAATATTGACAAAATGATTCATTTCTAAGAATGGCAACAAAAATGTGCACCTGCTCTGAGTCCTGGCATGCCATATTTCAGCTCAAAGCAAACTTTCATCTGTTATAAACCCTTTAAAGAGGTTTATGCAGAAAATACTGGTGCAAATGTGCTGCTGTAATCCAAATAATTAGTACTTGTGCTGTCAAGAATTAAGATTCAGTTACATTTCTACACCTTTTCCATTTTCCATATGCACAGTGCCACCACCTCTAATCGCCCAGCACAGGAGTTGTGTCTAGGGAAAAGGGGAGCAGCCAGGACACCATTGCATTCAGCTGATCCTTAGCAGCTGGAATAGCCCCGCTACAGGTCACAGGCAGCCAATGAAAAATTGGAGCAACTTTCACGCTGTTCTAACTCATGCCAGGAACTGGCCTAGTCCTTGACTGGCCCTGGGATCAGGGCTGTGCAAAAATGGCTTGAGGCCACTTTGCCCCAGTCCCTCTGGTTCTGCGCCAAGCACAGCCCACTGCACCAGCAAATCTGGTCCGTTATATCGTATGGCTCCGAAGTCATAGCCATCTTGTGCCATAGCCATGACATTTGATTTGTTTCATTACTGGTAGTAGGTTTTTTGCAATATGGGCTACACATACATGTATATCTACTACCCACATAAAGCCCTGAACTTGTTGGCTGTTTCAGGCACCTACTCTTCCCACTGCAGACCACTGTTAGTTGCTGTTTATCTGCATACTCTCGCTCTCTGCCACTGCCATTGAACTCCTAGCAGTGGACAGCAAGGCATTCCCAATGGTAAGGTCCCTCAGTCTGGAATTTGCTCACTTGGGTGATTTGTTAGGCTGAAATGCAAGCAATAAATGGGCTCATCTGTGTGGGAAATTGTAACTGTAGAGTGAGAAATTGTTTGCGGAAGGAGGGGACTGTGGTAAGTTACCTTAAATTGCTGCCCTCACTATGTACACTTAAAATTACATCAAGGACACTACAGTACATGGATGAGCACCCTTAGCAAGTGTGTGGCATGTGTGTTTTTCTTGTGTTATATGTATCCTTTATGTCTTTGTACCACTGCATGTGTATACATGCACAAAAATTGAAATATACAATAATAAAACAGCAAAAACACAATAGAAATAACACATACAGATAGAAAGAAACTCCTTGGAACTGGAAGGATGGCACAAAGAGATAAACAGAAGGAAGTAAGGAGGAGGAAAAAAACCAAAGGAAAATATAAATAAATAAGAACAGCAACACTGGGTCAGACCAATGATCCATCTCTCTCAGTATCCTGTCTACTGACAGTGTGGCCTGTGCCAGATGCTTCAAACGGAATGAACAAAAAGCAATTATTGCATGAGCCATCCCTTGTCATCCAGTCCCAGTTTCTGGCAGTTGGAGACTTAGGGTCACCCAGAGCATGGGGTTGCATCCCAGACCATCTTGGCTAATAGCCATTGATAGCCGTATCCTCCATGAACTTACCTAATTCTTTTTTGAACCCAGTTACACTTTTGGCCTTTACAACATTCCTTGGCACAGGTTGACTGTGTTGTGTGAAGAAATACTTCCTTTTGTTTGTTTTAAACTTGATACCTATTAATTTCTTTGGATGGCCCCTGGGTTTTACATTAGGGGAAGGAGTAAACAATGCTTCCTTATTCATTTTCTCCACACTATTCATGATTGTATAGACCTCTCTCATATTCCCTTTGTAGTCATCTAAGATGAACAGTCTCAGGCTTTTTAATTTCTCTTAGTATGGAAGCTGATCCATACCCCTAATCATTTTGGTTGCCCTTCTCTGTACTTTTCCCAATTCTAATATTACTGTTTCCAATTCTAATATATTATTTTTGAGATGGGGTGACCATAACTGTGTGCAATATTCAAGGTTTGAGTGTACCATGGATTTATATAGTGGCATTATGATACACAATAAATGGATGTCTGGAATCTATAATACTCCTATATAACTATGGGCCCTAATATATCTCTCTTCCTTGTGTAATTTATTTTTTTATTCCAAAATTCCACCCATGTCTCATTAAGATTTTCCAGTTCATTATTCAATTGGTATATCAGCTTCTAAGTAGAAGCGATTTCCTCCCTATAAGGAACTGTAAGCAGTATTTTAATTCTGGATTTTGGATTCTTTTGTGTCCTTTTAAAAATTTGGGCCCATAGCTATGATACTTATCTCATCAATGCACGTGAGTGAGAGAAAAATGGGTGAATCTGACTGGTTGGCAACAAATTGTTTTAAGTTTTGTATTATACATCCAAATAGCATGCAGAGGAGCACAATGTAAATACACACTCTACCAGTACTGCATTATTTTATGGCTTAAGATACCTTGAATTCAAGAAAAATGCATACTTTTTTTAAGCCTTTGGGTTGCAACTCTCGGTCTCATTGCTGTAAACAAAGTCAGAAAGCCAAAAATAGTTCTTTCTATTTCCCACAAACTAGTCAACAAGTAATAATGTTTTTGCAATAATGAGAAAATTATTGACCAGTGGCAACACCCTCTTTCTGATAAACTGGAGAAATTTTAATAGTCTTGGCAAAATTGTTTTTGCTCTAATTACTACATCCATCTGCTCCATAAGATTGATTATACTGTGAAAATGTTTGTTTTCTTTTCTCCAGCAAGGGTGGGCTGCTTCTTGGCATGGAACTAGTCCTCTCTTATCTTTACACAGAGATGGCTATGCAGTTGAAATCAAATGAAACCCAAGTTTTGTGCAAATGAAGCCAAACTTAAGTTCTTTAAAGGAGTCAATAAAACAGATAATGACTGGCACTTGGATGGACTGTACAATGGATAACTATTGTCCCAGGCCAGATGAAAACAACTTCCTATTTTATGCCCAGGCTCCAGTCAATGGTCCCAATCCAGCACAAAAGATTGGGGGCCAGAAAAGCCACTATTGCCCTAGACGCCTACAGAGGCTGACACCTCAACTGTGTGACTGATTCAACCAGAGAGAAACCTAACCTTCTGCAAAAGTTATGACCCCTTCCCCACCAATTCTTTGGCAATGAGTTGCGGGGATGTCCAGGAAGTGGCGAGCTTCCCGTCAATTAGCTCTCTGCCTCCTGAACACCATGAGAAGGTGCAGAGGCAAATTTTCTGTACCTTGGACTTAAAACATGTCATTTCATTTTGATTTAAAATGCCATTTGGAGTGGGGGAAATTGTTTTCAACTTTTTGTTTCAAAATTTCCTGCAGAAAAACGGATTTTTCTCATTGGAACTGACATTTTCCTAGCAAAAAAATTCTTAAAACATATTTTTTCAGCCGAAATTCTTTTCAACACTGAAAATTGGACCAGCCCCAGTCATTACTATTTAGTATTTGTTTGTGGTAGCTCCCATGATATGCTGAGAACTTGCATATGTTCAAACAGTGATGGCTCTTGCCTCAAGAACTCAGAGTCTAAGGACAGACAGAAAGATAGATGGCATTTAGGAGAAAGCGGAGAAAGGACAGGGATAACTTAAGAAGTTTAATTAGATTCCACTGCTGGCGGCATGGGAGAAAAGGGTCTTTAAGGATGACTTCACCTGTGGAATAGATTAGTAACCATCCTTTCTACCATTACATGTTGTTATGCCATGTCCATCACATTTATTTTTGCTGGGGGTTTTTTCTCCTTAATTGTAGTTATATAGATTTCATATACATCTATATTCAATTCTATGGTCCTTGACTCTGCTCCAGCCTATTTATGCCACATAAAAGTGCTGGAGTGCTGTAAAGGGTCCCTAAAAGCCCTGTGTGCATCGAGGGGGGGGGAGGGAATTCTCTGGTGCAAGCATTGCAGACAGAGTTTTAAATCTGCCTCCCAAGCCCCTTGAAAAGCCCTGGCATAGGGGACTTGCCAGGGTTGGGGCCACAGCACACAGTGTGAAAGAGATTCTGTGCAGTGCTGCTCCCCATAGGCAGCTTGGAGAGGCTGCCATAACTTAGGCCACCAGAGCTATCTAAGGCAGTGTTTCCCAAACTTGGGACACCGCTTGTGTAGGGAACGCCCCTGGCAGGCCGGGCCAGTTTGTTTACCTGCCCCGTCCACAGGTCTGGCTGATCGCAGTTCCCACTGGCCTCAGTTCGCTGCTCCAGGCCAATGGGAGCTGCTAGAAGTGGCGCGGGCTGAGGGACATACTGGCCGCTGCTTCCAGCAGCTCCCATTGGCCTGGAGCAGCGAACCTTGGCCAGTGGGAGCCACGATTGGCCGGACCCGTGGACAGGGCAGGTAAACAAACCGGCCCAGCCCTCCAGGAGCTTCCCCTACACAAGCGGCGTCCCAAGTTTGGGAAACACTGATCTAAGGGTATGTCTACACTGCAGTGTAAACGCAGGCTCAGACTCAGGCTCAAGCCCCAAACCCCTTCTGTTTACACAAAAAAACTGTTTCATTTGGACCAGTAAGTCCTCAGGATCCAGGCCCTAAGGCCCATCTGGGGGGTGAGGTGGGAGGGGGAGAGTCAGAGCCTGAATCCCATTGGGACTCAGGGCCAGAATGCATCACCTTGCAATGTGGATGCAGCTTGCGCCTGGATCCCACGCTCTTTCACAGTCTCATGGCCTAGTGAACCTATCTTTTCTATCCCAAGAGTGGCAAATCAACTCCCAGGAAATGGAAGCAACCACCCTGAGTCAAGTACAGCTGCTCTACCTTTTTATTCTGACCACTGTTCTGCACACAGAGTAAATTGTCTCCTGCATTAACTCCATGGGCATTGACAAAAATAAGTCTTTTGCCAACCACGCAGATATTTGATTACGGGAGCACAGTCAGATTCTGGCAAATCTCTGGTGTGAGGTGAGTAAGATGTTTAACATTAGTAAGAGTCCTAGAAATAACATGTACAAAGAGCTAGCGGACAAGCTGGCAGCATTAGGGACAAGCACAGAGAGTGGATTAAGCAGTTCAAGAGCGACCATCGGAATGCCATGGATGGGAACTCCCTGTCATCTCGTCTCTTTTACAAGGTATTTGACTGGGTGCTGGGTACTGTGCCAAGCACTGAGCCCCTAGCAGTTCAGAACAGCCTGGTCAGTCAAGATGGCAACCATCTGACCCCTGAATCTAGTATAGCACCAGAGGGGAGCCAATAACACCAGATCAGGTTGCCAAAATGACTCTGGTGCTCACACCTGTCCCAGAGCAGCTGCAGCACATCCTGGGTGACCCCATCCTGGAAGAGCAGCCCGCCACAGAACCAGCAGCAGAAACAGAAGCAGAAATACTTGGAAACTGATGAAATGTTTGGCTCCATGTGTGGTGTTAATAATACATGAATGGGAGGAATTTTTGGCTTATGACCCAATGCAATTTTTATTACAAGCTGGGGTGTGGGGGAAGGGGAATAGAGAGAGAGGAAAGGATGTTGGCTATGCAGTTCTTTGCAAGTCTATATTATGGAGTGTGTTTGTGTGTAGTCCTTAGAGAGATATAGGCAGCACAGTCTGTTTTGTAAGCCGTAGGGAGGCAGTAATCCATGTGGACATTAATGCAATATCCTTTTGACTCCCCCTTGCATTTTGACCCAATCCCAGGTGCTGATAGCTCCAGACGAGTAGTCACATTTCAGAGAAGGGAGTATTTTTAAGGCCTCTCTCTCTCTGTAGATCAGCCCACTCAACCAGTAGATGTGTTGCTCAGTCATCGTAAGCTTGAAAACTTCTTGCCCTACAAAGCTGGCTTACCATGGCTAGCTTGGACTAGAAGGTCTTTTGCCATTCAAGAACCTCCAGGATTGATCTGACCTCCAGAATGTGGAATGCCTGAAAAGATTGAGAAACCTTACGCAGTAAAGCACAGCACAGAACCCCTATGAGAGGCTCCCATTTTTGCATGTCTAGCATTTGTAAATTTCACCTTACCATTGTGCATGCAGTCTTTTCACTCTGCTTAATTCACTTTTGTCCATGGAGCTTCTGAGAACTGAAGTGCTCCTCTGGGAAAGTACTGAAGCAGAGTTTTACAAAGTCTCATGTTTTGGCCTTGAGATTCCACAGGCACTTTTTTTCTGAAGATGCGCTGATGGTTTTTTGAAATACTGAGACAATAATGCACTGTTTGATGTCTGCTTTCAGGACCTTCCACCGCCAGAGGCCCTTGCTCCTTTGCAGGCCAGCCACAGTCCAGCAGAAGCCTGGGATTTAGAATTGTCATGGAGCATCAAAGAGGAAGCATGGCCGTGACTTACAGTGGACAGCCTGGACAGGACCTACAAACAGGTACAATACCACATGGAAAAGGATTCATGGCAAGTGGAAAGGCACAGACAGGTTTTAGAGCACCAGGAGAGACTTGCATTGCAATTTCTGAAGCAGGAATGTTGTTTGAGGGAGGAAGTTAGAGTGCAGCAGAAGGACCTATTTGAGAGGCGGCTTGCACTAATGGCAATAAGAGTTCAGGTTGCTGGACCACATACTGAGTCCCATCCAAAGTACCATGTCCTGCTGACCAGAAACGCATTAGACAATAGAACGGTTAGGTGGTTCATGCAACTGAACACTAGTTCAACAGGTTAAATATACCCCCTGCAGTCCTCCACCTCCTTGCACTGGCACCAATGTGCTAAATGTGCTAGAAAGGGCACGGAAACAGGGGTGCTGGGGACATGCAAATGTAGGGGATTTGTTTGCACTGATTTCACTGTTTAATGTTTGTGTTATGCACTTTATTTTATTACTGCTTTTGGTGGTCTGATGGCAACTGGCCTGCCTGATGATTCTTTATTTATTTGTACAGCCATGTTCACAAATAAAGGTTTTATTTCATTAAGGAAGTGTATTACCATCACTTCATATAATGTGTAGTTTAAAGAATAACGGTAAAGCCATGATAAGGTACAACTGGGAAGTTGTATCCAAACACAATCTATCTATTCAGATTAATTCATAATGAAAAGCCACAGTTCATGTCACACTACTCTCCCCCACCTATTGTATAAGCAGTCCTCCCATTCACAATTCATGACAACCACACCCACATGCCATTTGTAGCATACATGTATTTGTACAGCAACTTTTACAGTAACAAAAATCCCTTTCTCTCTCTTCCCTTGCACCATGCAAGTCCATCATACAAGCGCACAAAGCATTCCAGATGTCTGTTGCTCACCTACATTTTGCTCCAGCTATGACAGTTACACTTCCTGGCTGACTGTACCAGTTCAGCCATCCATTATTGCCATAGGGCCACTCAAGGGCCAATGACCCACCTTTGGAAACAGAGATTTCAAAGAACATAGCAAACCACAATCCTATGGATGCTATTGATGACACTGGAGTCCAAACAGTTCTGTAAACAGCGCCAGTGGGATTTCATTCTGTCAAACGCACATTCAGCCACCATTCTACACCCACTAATGTAATTGAGCCTTCTTTTGCCAGGGCCTCTGAGATCAGGATATGGTTTCATAAGCCAAGGCACAAAGGGGGTCCATGGGATCATCTCCTAGAACAACAGTGAGGACAGTTATTCCGTTTATGACAATCTCATTTGGTGGGAATAGGGCCAGGGACTCTCCATGAAAGTAGACTCCCAATCAGTGGAAAACCCTGGCATTATGAACTTTTCCAATGCAACCCACATTAGCATCCATAAATGGGCCTCTGTGATCCACAAGCACTGGCACAACTACGGAGTAGTGACCTTGCCATTTATGAACTCTTGTGCTCCTGGAGGAGGACAAACTATGGCCACATGAGTCCCATCAATGGCTCTGGCACAGCTTGGAAAGCCCATTCTCTCAGAACCAGCAGTCACTTCAGGGCTGTTGTTTATCCCCCCCATATTTGGATAAAATCACTCCTGATTGTCTCAGGAACCTCTGCTGCCACTGTCACAACAGTCAACTTTCCAACACCAAACTGGTTAGCAATGGACCTGTAAGCTGTCAGGGGTAGCCAGCTTCCAGATGGTTACAGCAACCCAATTCTGGGCTGGCATGGCCAACCTCATCTGTGTGTTGTGACACTGGTGGGCCATGGCAAGCTGCTCACAAAGCTCCAGAAATCTAGCTTTCTTCATGTGAAAGTTCTGCAGCCACAGCTGCTCATCTCAGGTCTGCATGAGGTTGTTGTCCCACCAGTCTGTTCTTGTGGCCCTGCTCCAGAAGCACTAGGCTAGATAGGGGGCAGCAGCAGCTACACAGAGATTCATGCGTAGCATCAGCCTGCCGTGTCTGCATTGTCCTCCTCTTCCTCTGCCTCTGAGAGGTGCCTTCAGTAGGACAGAAAATGCCACAAAAACATCCACTAGTATCTCATGGATGCTCTGCCCATTTCCTGAAATAAGCGTGAAAGCCCAAGCAGGACAAGTTCTTCAAAAAGGTGCCTTATCCATGTTGCTCACTCCATCTGGCAGCAGCATGGCCCCAAACATGGCTCAGCTGCACATGCTGGCAGACTGAGACAACTTCTTGTAAAGTGCTCAAGGATGGACAGTCAAATTTTCCAGAGTGCACCATGAACAAAGGGCTAGAGAGGCTAGAGCTGGCGAGGGTGCTAGGAAGCTTGTGACTCAGGTCTACGTAGTGCGGTGTGGACATGTGAGCACAGGTCTGAGGCACAGGTCCAGAGATTCTAAACCTAATGGTCTGGATGCTCAAGCCCAGGCTTACAAACACTGAGCCTGCGGACTCAAGTCCTGTGTATCCTGGGCTTACATTGCAGTGCAGACACACTATGCTACACCAGGGGCTATTTCAGTCCCTGGAGCAGTCCAGAATCAGTAGGGCCCAAAGGTAGTACTAAGTCCCTTTCACCCAAGCTACAGTCTCCTGTTCCTGCCTCCATCCATCCTCTCTTCCTGCCTCTCACAGATCCTTTCCATTCTGAGACCAGACAACACAGTTTTATGCCACTCCTCTGTGCCTCACAGTCCTCTACCCTCAGGATAAGTTCCTCCAAGTCTTTTGCCTCTGCCAGAAACTCTCATACCCTCTCCTAGACTCCTGCCCTTCTACATCCATCCAGTCACCTACCACTCAGAATCAATGCCCCAAATGTTGCACTTTAAACATTTCTTCCATTTTGGGATAGATGACTAATTTCAGGGGAATTTCCAGTTGTAGCCACTGTCTTGCTCTTACACTGATAGAAATCTTTCAGAAAACACAGTATATTTTAAGTGTCAGAACTGATCACATGAGAGAGGGAGAAAGGTCTTAGAAACCCAGAGATTGTTGGAACAGGACTGTCAGTCAACAACCAAATCCTTTATTGAGCTGCAGAAGAAAAACAACCTGCCATTAAGCCACCTGAAGTCAGTGGTTCAATTCCATCGGCTCTCCACTCACTCTAAGTTCAAGCATCTTCTGGAACAGGAGGAGTTTTCATGTGATGATAGGCAAAGCTGGTGATGAACCCACCAGTATGTTTGGCAGGCAATTTGTACACCTGTTTGAAGTCAAGTCTGATGAAAACATGTGCACTCAGTTAACTAAAGCCATAAATCAGATTTGTGCATGTAACACTGGAATACACTTAAACCGTGTTTGAAAAATGAAGGGCATCTTGCTTCACTAACACTGGCACAAGGCACAGCTCTTAGGCTGTCCAAAGACTGCAGGATAAGAGAAGTGTTTTGGAAAGAAAGGCATTTGTTGCCAGAAGTGATGACAACACTCTTTGACCCAGGACTAATAGATGAAAGAAATACAATAATTCTAATTAGCAACAGATTTAGGCTCATAACCAGGATTTTAAGAGGAGGTTGGGAAATCTTTTTAATGAGCCTTTGGGCTCCCAACAGTGGTTTATATTAGCTGTTTCAGAGGTGCAGTTTTCTAATTGTTGTAAGTTTGTTAATTCTATTCCAAATTTCTACAAAAGCACTAAGCATTGAGGGACAAGGGCCTGATACCAATTCAGACTTTCATTAACTTCAATGGGCTTTCCAGCAGGCCTTACATTTATAGCAACTTTGAAGTGACCTTTAAAAAGTCAACTTTCAGCTGTTTTTAAAAACGCGTGGAAAAAATTGTCACTGGTTTAAAAAAAAAAGCAACAAACCCTCCCCCACCCCTTACTCACATTCGAATATCCCAAAATGGTCCACTATCCCCCAAATGGTTACAAATCCATGAGAAATATCTACATAAAGGATAAATTTAAAAGCTCTACTCCTCAATAGAGGACTGAAAGATATGGAAGAGTTATAAGGAAAAGATAAGCACCTGGGAAAAGGATGCTCATAGAGACCCTGGGCTAGATCCTTGCCCATTGGTAAGTCCAGCAGCACAATGTGGACTTAAAGGTACTTTAAGGCTGCAGATTAGAGCTCCATTGTTGAGAACATTGTCTATGCAGAGGGCCTACCACAAAGGGTGTAATGTCTCTCTTATGACCCCCTCCCTATCTGGAGTCCAGGAAATGAATATCTGAATCAGGCCCGTCACTGTTTCTAGCTGTCTGCAGACATCAGTGCATTGCTTTACATTGGATGACCATTTTCTTTACAGAAAGAAAGGCTGGAATAATGTGATTTTTAAAAATAAAAGCTTTGGTTACGGCGCACGGGCCTGTGTGCGTGGGGTGGATTCTGCAGTGAGCTCTGCATTACTGAATCCCGGAACATGTAAAGGACCAGGCTTATTATAAATTGAAGTGCCTTCTCAACCATATAGCATTGCTGCTATGCCCTCTCTAAGTAATAACTGCAGATGAAGAGCTTTTAATGCATTGATAAAAGCAAAAGGCTGGAGTCACGGCCAGCTGTAATAAAGCTTATTATTCTACATCTAATCTGCCCACAATATTAGAGTTTTATTACAGAGCACGTGTACCATAAGGCAGTGTTATGAACACAAGCCCTATATGGAGAAAGTCACAGGAAGAATGTTGATAAGATGCAAAATGGCGTTAAGAAAGGGTCTCCAGGATTAATAGAAATACACTTCAATCTATAACAGCAAGATGGCCCCTTCCCTGAAGAGTTTCCTAGCTGAGTGAAAATATAATTACCTGTTGGAATTTAACCGGGAAGCCATAGCTAAGTTATGGATCATGAAAACGCTTGTGGTAGCTTTAATGACCACAAGTGGTCAGGATCATTATTTTACACCTTGTTCAAGTGACAGCGTCTCCATCCACCTTCAACATTTCAGGGTGGGCTGGGATTGGAGCCTGCAGAGGCAGATTAGTCTCTAGGAACTATCTATTCCCCCCTTGACCGCTTCCACTCTTCCCCTTCCTTACCCTCTCATGACAGAGACCAGGCACAGTTGTGCTCCACAAGTTCTCCTGAGTACCCCAAGGACATAAGGCACCCCAACAGAGGCACCATTTCAGAAAAATTCGGGGGGGGGGAGTTGTTTGAGCATCCCCACTCCCACCTCCGTCATGGAGGCCACAGCTGCTCCGATGGAGGTAAGCAGGCCAATACCAGCCCAGAGGAGGGCAGGGAGGTGGCAGGCCACTGTTCTCCCAGGGGATAGAGAAGGCCAGCAGGGGTGTTTTACCCATGGCCAGCCTGGGACAGGGGTTGGGACCAGCTCACTCTGCACTCAGCTCCAGGCCAATGCCACTGCTTCCTGTCTGCCACTGCGGCGAGGGGACCAGCACTGACAATGCAGCAGTTAGGTGTCCCAGCCCCGCTTGCCCCACAGTAGCCCCTGCAGGCCTGAAGACATTGCAGCACCAGCAGGCAAGGAGGGGGCAAAGTCAGGGAGTGGCAACTGTCCCCCACATCCCATAGCAAATGATGCCCCTGTGCCCCATGGTGGGAAAAACACTTATGGCTGCAGGAGATAGAGTTTGGGTGAAGTGTACTAAATAAACAGGCCCATCCTACACTTGGACAGAAGTGGATCCAGTTGCAGGACAAGGGCCATAGCCTGTAACGTGCCTTGGGAACTTTCTGTGGATATTAAGAATATATTTTGCCTTCCTAAAAATCCTTTGTCATTTCAGCAGGGTCAGACAGTCTTCATGTTCTATTGAGTAGTGCTGCTTTGTTCTATGTACAGGCTGTCAGCTACCAGCACCAGCCGTGGCTGCACCAAACTCTGTGTAGACTTACAGAACAAAACCTGCTTGCACTCCCATTGGGGACATGCAGCCCCACACCACTTCCCAGGACATGTCTATAGAATCACACATTTGGGCCCTGTTCCTGGGGCATTGGTTCAGGACGAACTCAGAGGGGGAAGTGCCACCTACAGAACCACCCTCACAACTTCCTGCTGAGGCATCAGTCATTAGGTCTCCTTGAACGAGAAAGAGGAGGGGAGGCTGTACAGACTGCTGTAATTTACACGACTGGATAACTGCACAAAATCTATAGTGTACAGAATGCAGAGCAGAGAGGAGAATCACTTCCGTATTTTTCAAATGTATTTTTGAAGGATAAGTGTGTCAGGAGTTGGATGGAGGGAAATGTCATGAACTTTTTTGTTGTTGTTAGAAGATTTCACAAGTATTTCTATTTATTGCCATGCTTCTGAGCCGTGCCAGCATTCAGTCAATCATTAGCCGTTCCAAGGTAGGCCAGAGCCCTGCAAAGCGATTGCTGTAGGACATGTTATGGTTTTGTATGTAACTACAGTATAGTTCAGAGAGGTTATTTATCCTAATTTACAGAAACCCATAATTCTTTTGCAAACTCACTGTCTGTGAAAGAGAATTACAAACATGTGAGCTTCTCTTCTGTATTCTGTCTGGCCAGGAAATTGATCTTCCACTGCCACAGGGGAAAAAAAACAAAAACAAGAAAACAAAAATCCAGAGCCCTCCGTTTCTTTCAACCACAAGGCCAGCTGCTCAGCTGCAGGTTTCCCTTCCCTATTCACTAAAATATTGCTGTTATAAACCTTACTTACATTTCATAGCAGGAGTGCCGAGCGCATGTTAAACTCAGTTTATAACTGCAGTTCACAATTGGTTTGTAAGAGTACTGATTGCCTCAGGTATTAGTGTCAAATTTATAGTGGCTGACAGACAAATGGCTGCAAACCCTGAAGATGAAGCCTTGGCTAGCCCTAGAGGACAGTGTGGAATTTGAAAATGCCTGCCAGACCACCTGGTGACCCAGAGGGCACCTGGGCTTGCATCTGGAAGGTGCATAGCCCAGCAGAGTCCTGAGGGCCTCTGGAGCAGTAGCCCTTTCCCTTCTATTCAGGCAGCTGCTGTTGGCACAAATCGTGGATAACTCCATCTGGAATCAGAAGGAAGCCAAAGGTACCAGTCGGGGCTCTAACCACTAAACGTTCATATACAAGTATTTTTTAAATTTAATGACTGGGACTTTTCAGCTTGGAAAAGAGACAACTATGCGGGGATATGATAGAGGTCTATATAATCCTGACTGTTGTGGAGAAAGTAAATAAGGAAATGTTATTTATTCCTTCTCAAAACACAAAAACTAGGGGTCACCAAATGAAATTAATAGGCAGCAAACAAAAGGAAATATTTCTTCAAACAACTCATGGTCCATCTGTAGAACTCTTTGCCAGAGTTTGAAGGCCAAGACTGTAACAGGGTTCAAAAAAGAACTAGGTAAGTTCATGAAGGACAGGTCCATCAATGGCTATTAGCCAGAATGGACAAGGATGCAAAACCATGCTCTGAAGTGTCCTTTGCTTCTGTTTGCCAGAAACTGGGAATGGGCAACAGGGAATGGATCACTTGATGATTACCCGTTCTGTTCAGTCCCTCCGAAGCACCTGGCATTGGCCACTGTTGGAAGATAGGACACTGGGCTGGAAGGACCATTGGTCTGACCCAGTATGGCCAATCTTATGTTCTTAAAATCCAAAGATTACTTAACCTGACCCTCACTTTTTTCAAAGGGGACATTTTGAGCTAGTGTTGTACTTTAAAAACTGTATGCTCCAGAACATGCTGATGTGCTTTGGAAACACAAGCTGCCAAATACAGTAGGTACACTGCATGCCAAGGAGCTGTAGGAGAAAATGTATATGATCGCAATACCTCATGATCCCACACTGGGGTAGGGGGCTCCACAATGTCTCCAGTTCAGGACACTGCCTATAAAGGTACAATCAGACTCAAAGGGAAAGCTGTTATTCCTGCAAGATAGGTAGAAGGCTAATGATCAGTGGGTACAATGTTTCCAGCTGATAGATAATTTCTAAGGGATGGGAAGTGATTAAGAAACAGGTCAGGAGGTGGGCTATGAATGCAGACCCCTCTCTCCAACACAGACATTTATGAACCCAGCATAACCTCTCTTCAGTAGGGGAGGTTTCCGTTGTGGGGACCAATTCATGAGGCGTGTTGCACACACATACTGATAGACAACCTAAACTCCTTCGGGAAAGAGACATGAGCCTACTTAGGCTTATGGATGGTAAGTAGCTGAGTGACAGGCTCAGCAGGCCACTGTGATTACTCCCTGACACATTTCCTTCTCACTTCTTAGTTGCTGTACAAAAATCAGTCTCTAACTGGGTAAAGCAGAATTGCCAAGGCACCCTGAGGAAGGCTGTCGTCACAGTGATTTGGGCTCAGAAAGAAGCAGGAAATACAGAAATCACACAAGAATGTCCTTGAGAGATTTCCAGTTACATTATGGATGTTTCAAGAGATGTAGGTACTTTGGTTAAATCTAGCCTGAATATCATGAAATGTTTCCTAACAGTGAGATCTATTTGACTATGGAAGAGGCTCCCAAGGAAAGCTCCATTACTGAAATAATTGAAAACTGGACTTCATAAAGGCATTACACAACATGCAATAGAGAACAGAGTGAGCATTGGCCTGCTAAACCCAGGGTTGTGAGTTCAATCCTTGAGGGGGCCATTTAGGGATCTGGGGCAAAAATCTGTCTGGGGATTGGTCCTGCTTTGAGCAGGAGGTTGGACTAGATGACCTCCTGAGGTCCCTTCTAACCCTGATATTCTATGATACAGGAATTACCATACTGTATCAGACTGCTGGTCTACTCCGTCAGCCCATCTCTAGTAGCAATCAGAACTAGACTAAGGTGTAAAACCTCTGTAGTTACAGTTGGCCCAATACTATTAATCACATTAATTGTTTGACTGCATTTGCTGTTACTTGTCAATTGTTCAGCAAGTCATTTTTTCTGGTATTTCACCATCTCTAATCATAGACCATTTTGTCCACAACGATGCCTAGATATTTCTTCCTTATTGGCTACAACCCAGCAATATGTATGAATAGTTTAAATTATTCCTTCCAGTGCACATCACCTTGAACTTACTTATGATAAATTCAGTCATATTCACTTCCTTCCATATTGGCTATTTCTACATTGATTTCTAGCACTTAAGTAGTTTCTAATTCATGACAAAACTTTGTCTTTCTACCCATGACTACCCCCTAATAGTTTCCTTAACAACCTCTTGTCTGGCTATTAGCAGTGTGGCATTGGCAGAAGGCTGGATAAGAAGATCTAAATAGGTCTTTTCTATCATCATTGTCTCTCTCCTTGATCTTTGTCTGTGAAGCTCAGCATTATCAAATGTGGTTTCTAAATGTTAGGCTCCTAAATTCCCAGCTATACACCTAAATAGGGTGACCAGACAGCAAATGTGAAAAATTGGAACAGAGGGTTGGGGGGTAATAGGAGCCTATATAAGAAAAAGACCCAAAAATTGGGACATCTGGTCACCCTACACCTAAATAAAGTTAGATCTGATTTTCAAAGGCCCCTCCAGCAGGAGTTTAGATTGAGAGAGAGGACAGAATAAGCACTGCAGAATTTCCCCAAGAGACTGGTTTAAGGAGGGCTTTATTAGAAAACTCTGCAAAAGTTGTGCAGGTAGCAGATTTTTCTTTGGTCTATGTACCTGCTTTGACATCAGCCTTGGGAGGAGACTATTTTTCTGACACTTAGCACTGTTGGGAGTATTACTTATCCTGTTACTATGTATGCATTATGGATGGCTTGTTGTCAAACATGCAAAAGAACAATAAAAATTTAAGTAAAAACAAAAAAAGTTGTAGCTTTTCCTTTAAGCTTTGTTTAACTGCTTAATTAGTGGAAGAACCAGGTAGTTGAAACATCTCTAAATAAAGAGAAGCTGTTTTGGGCAATGTAACTCAAATGCAAAGTGACTGTGCTCCCATTCACAGGTTACTCTCATCACACAGGACTGCATATATAGCCAAACACAAAATTCTGCTTTGACCTGTGTTAATCAATGTTGCGCTGAAATCCACTGAAATCAATGGAAGGACACTTACACGGGGGGCCAAGACCTCAGGCTCTGTGTATATCTAAAGAAAAAGGGGAAAAACTAAAGGCACCCAGATTCTACAGCGATAATGTGAGGTGCGCACATAGCAGAAAACAAGCCTCTAATAACAAACAGCCATGCTACTGCTTCACAGCCAGAAAAATTCTCTCTGGAATTTCATTTGAAAAAAAGTAGCAATGACATTTTAAAATATAAGCCTAATAGAATTTAACTGCGTAAGATATATTCCAACAGTTATTTATCTGCATGAACTGAGGGCCATATTCAGAGAGTTGGCATCAGTCTAAACTGGAGTTACTTACACCTTCTTCTGGCTTTTCATCATCTGTCTGTCTAGCTAGGTACATTTAAGGCCCTGTCACCATACTCTCTGAGTGTCTCACAAGCATAAATACATTAAGTGTTGCGATGTTTGCTCAGTGTTACGCCAATGCTGACTCCCTCTAGATTTACTTATTTATCGAGACTCACGTCCACTGACTCCCGCTTACCAACTTACAACCTCCTTATTCATCAATGCTGAATCTGGTCTAATTTGCTTTAACTTACAACATGAGGCCGGAAAGGAGACGTTTGGCAAGAAAAGCAACTAACAGGAGTGTGTAAAAAGGTGTCAGTTGAAGCAGATAACCCCCTCATTTTCACCATCTTCGGAATACCTTACCTATCAGTAAAGGGGTGAAAATAGGTCTCACTGTCTGAGCCTAAAGGGTTCAAATTGAGTGTAAGAGAGCCTAAGTTTCATGAAGTCTAACTTGCACCACGTTACACACGATTTCTGATTTTGACACTGATTATCCTATGGAATTAGATGGCCTCATAGCAGTACAAGTTCTCCAACTTTTGAAATAAAGATGCTCCAAGACATCACTGTTGTGAATATCAGTAATGGAGCAACAGTGCAGTTCAAACATTGATTGCACTACTTACTAATAATTAATTCCATCATAAAAATATACTGTAGGTATGCACAAAGGAGATGTTTTCTAAGGGAGGCGTAATATGTGATATTAAACAGTTAAAGCTTTTTAAATCTTAAATGTGTAAACAGGACAGTGAGCATTACAGTTTTAAGCATCTGATGAAGGTGCAACTGTAGCAACTCTTGCTTCAGCTCGAGCACATGAGATGTTGCACCTTTAGCACAAAACGCAGATTTTCTTGGTAACAGTTGCTATGTGAAATGTTGTGAGATAGAAATTACTGTCATAATTAATAATAGGTAAAGGTTTTACTTTTGATGTGCTAAATTCCATGTTGTTTGATGAGACTTAGTGATTGTATTTATTATTGTTACTTTCTATGTTGTCCTATTATTTTTCTTGCTATTTAGGAGCAGAGTTGGGTAAGTGTTTCTACTGTATTTAGTCAGTGCTATTAATCATTTTTTTTCTAATTTAAATCTAGCAAAAACATTTCCTTCCTAATGAGATTCATAAATTCATTTTTGAGTTAAAGGGGAATTACAAATATGATTAAAAACAGGCCAACATTTTCAAAACTGGGTGTCTAAAGTTAGGCATCTGTGTCTTTACATAGGCATCTAAATAAGTTACTTTATTTCCAGATCTTCTGTGCATCCAGCAGTCCCATTGACTGCAATGAATGTGAAAATTAGGTCATGTATTTAGGTGCATTAGGCATCATTTTAAAAATCCCTGGTCTATATTTACTTCTTTTATTTAAGTTTCTTGTTTACTGAAGTTGCTATAGTTGAGCACTATCGTTCGCTTTTAAACATGATATCTCATATAAGGAAAAAATATTGGGTATAGGCTGGATAGAACATCTAAGCTACAATAGAAATGGCTATTGTATAAGCATATATTGTACAGAGTTTCTATACTACAATAGACACTTACCACTAGACCTTTTGAAATCTTCAATATAATTATGCTTTGTAATATGTTTGGCATATTGTTAGCTGTAAGGCTATGTGACCTTGTACTCATGGGCCTGTTTTTGCATCTCTCTTGGGGTCAATCCTACACCCATGGAAGTAAATGGGAATTTTGCCGCTGACTAATCTGAGTGGCCCCTTGTTCCTGAAAATAGAATACAGATGAATTTATAAAGAAGAAATAGTTGTCAAATAGCCTTGACTGACTGTGTAATCTGCAGACAGGACATTTCTATGCCTCTGAACTAAATAAATTAATAAAAGTAATGCAATGGAAAGGTCAAGACATGAACACAAACAAGCCACTGAACAAGATGGTCATATTGTCGTAGTAACAAATTGTTGATTTCCCAACCTCAAATTCTTCTGTTGCAACATACCTGAAATTCCTGCTAGCCAAAAATGGTGTCCCCCAAATTAAAAACACTTTTATGATTTTACAGTAAGCGTAGAAAAAAAACAGAATGTATGTGTAATAATAAGCTGTTGTGGGTTACCTGTGTTATTTATTTTCCCACAGTAGATAGTCTATCACAGATACTCATTAGTGAGACTGCTGTCATAAGTAATGATAAATAACTCCCACTATGGTTTTGACTTGGGCTGCTGTACTCATGTCTAGGTCTTAGGCACACAAACATTAGAATATGTCTGTAAAGTGGCAGCTTCAAAGTTATATCTTTGGCTCCAGTGCAGGTCCACTGAGACACTTAACTCTTGTATTAGCTTCTTGATAGTGGTGGCAGCCTCTTGGGGCTGGTCTACACTAAGGGGGAAAATCGATATAAGATACGCAACTTCAGCTACGTGAATAACGTAGCTGAAGTCGAAGTATCTTATATCGATCACTTACCCGTCCTCACGGCGCGGGATCGATGTCCGGGGCTCTCCATGTCGACTCCGCCACCGCCGTTCACGGTGGTGGAGTTCCGGAATCGATAGGAGCGCGTTCGGGGATCGATATATCGCGTCTAGATGAGACGCGATATATCGATCCCTGAAAAATCGATCGCTACCCGCCGATACGGCGGGTAGTGAAGACGTAGCCTAGGATGGGAGCAGCCTAACTTTTCTGAGAAACAACAAATGGTGCTTAGAATCTAGTGATTGCCAGCTTTTCATATAATTAGCAGAGATCCCTGAACATCTGTAGCGACTAGTTGTTCTATGTTGGTGGGCTATTGTTTTACATCAGAGTGAAGAGTACCATTTTCTTGGAACACGCTTCCTTCAAGTATGTATTAACTTGATTTAGAGTTGCTAGCTACAGAACCCAGTGGGTCCTTTGGAGATGGAAATCTTATTACAGCTCTTGAAAATGCTTCCTGTGACTGGAGAGTGACAGCTGCATAAAGATCCATCCTCGGACAATTACGAGAAGTCATAAAGCATGATGGTACTCTGAATAGACAAGTACATGCTTCAGTCTTAGCTTCTTTCCTAAAACCAAATTAAAAGTATGATATTACAAGATTTATGAGAGTATGTACTGTACAAGTACAGGAGCTTTCTAATAAATGCACTTCAGAAATACCATAGCTAGAATTGGTCCAAAAATATATGTAGAAGCATTTGTGAAATTTTCTTGAAGTTTTGGGACAATTTTCTCATTGAAATTTTGAATTTTTTGATTGACAACTTTATAAGCTGATCAAAAAACCAGCTGTTTTGGGTGATGTTTTTATTGCAAGTAATCATCATCATAATATTTACTTTTTGACCATCTCAAACCTTAGGTGACTAGATTGAAAGAGACACAAAGAGAGTAGTCCTTAGTCAAATGAGCAATCTTACTGAAGCTATATGGACTACTCCAGTGATTAAGGATTATTCATAGAAATAAGGTTTTGTAGAATTGAGCCTTTGAGATCTAGATAGCAAAATTACACAAAACAATGAATGGAGCCTATTTGGAAGGGAAATGACTGGCTGGGGGACAGAGAGGAAGTTGACAAAGAATGGAGAAACCCCAGGAATAATTATTATATCTAGAATAGCAAGTCAAATGATAAATTAACTAAGAAATATTTTTTCTGTCTGAAGGAGGATAGGAGGCATCCTATTCAACCAATCCCAGAAGAAGCAGAATAAAAGAAAGCACTATATTATGGATGCTGGAAATTCAGCAAGAAAGAACTCTATTTTTCTATTGCCTATATTTCTAGCACTCCTGGAAAGTGCTGAGAATACCTCATTCAGGCCAAGGGAACTAATAATTGTTTATTTTGTTGAGATTACTGTAAATTTTGAAGAAATATTATCTAGAGCCCCACTAAACAATGGAAGGCCAATGTAATCTGTTGTCTTCTTTGAAAGTAAGATGTAGGCCTATAACTACCTGAAACCCAGAGAGGTAGACTTAGGCTGAAATTGCTGAACAAACAAAAACATTTAATTATGCAACAAAGCAATTATCTTCAGGTTAACCATATCACTTCACAGGCAGCACTAAGTTATGTGCTCTGAGTTACAGTAGAACCTCAGAGTTATGAACACCAGAGTTACAAACCACACACCTCATTTGGAGCTGGAAATACACAATCAGGCAGCAGAGACCAAAATAACAACAACAAAAAATGCAAAATACAGTACAGTACTATGTTAAATGTAAACTACTAAAAAAAATAAAGGGAAAAATCTAAAAAAAAGGTCTGACAAAGTAAGGAAACTGTTTCTGTGCTTGTTTCATTTAAATTAAGATGGTTAAAAGCAGCATTTTTCTTCTGCATAGTAAAGTTTCAAAGCTGTATTAAGTCAATGTTCAGTTGTAAACTTTTGAAAGAACAACCATAAGAGTTATGAACATTTCAGAGTTACGAACAACTTCTATTCCAGAGGTGTTCATTACTCTGAGGTTCTACTGTAGTTAAATTGGAAAATGAAACAAAAATTTGAGAAGCCCAACTTGTAATGGAATGCTAAATTGTATTACACTGTTCAGTCAATAGTGTGCACTGTGTGTAAGATGCCTTATTTAAACAAAGGTTAGTCATATCTGGCAAAGCACTGAAGGATCTTATGACGAACACATCTGGTGTGTATAAGCAAGGTCTGTGAGCAGTCCATATCTGAAGAGAAGAACATGACCTGGTGTCAGGAGTAAACTAAGAACAGACACACAAGGAAACCAGCAACAAATGTTGCAGTATCTCATCGACATGCCACTCTTCAATGCTCAAGAGAACATCAGCTTTGGCAAACCTTCACAACCGACATCTTGTAAGCAGTATTTTGAAAGCACTCAGATTGCAAACAAACTCAACAAAGAAACTGGAAATATACAGGTATCTTCTCTATTTATGCTATAGTGAAGCAGGCAAAGCATCTCTCCAATCCTGTGACTTTACTGAAGACAATCACAAAGATGACTATGAAAGGGTTCTGACTATATTTGATGCCTACTTTACACCTCAGAGAAATGTGGTTTATGAAAGAGCATGTTTTCACCGGATAATTAAAAAAAAAGGGTGGGGGAGAATGTTGAATTTGTTTATAAAACTTCTTCATACATTGGCTGAAAATTATGATTTTGGGAATGCAAAACATGAAGATATCAGAGACAGGCTGGTTATTGGTCTAACACTGGGGTGGGGAACCTACAGCCCATGGACCGGCCCGTTGTTTAATTTCATCTGGCCTGCAGCAAGTATTTCTAAAAATATGGACCTATGACAGTATCATTTTAAACTTTTCTAATAGCATTTTTAGTGCATGCAGGCTATCATCATTGTTGCTTATTCAAATGTGTTGATGGAGGAGTGGGTGGTAGGATAATGTTTGCATTGGTATGCTTATGACACGGTTGTCATTTCCTCCCAACCATGCAGCACATTCCTTTGTCTCCATGTTCATTATTCAGCTACTGTACCCTGTTGTTGTGGGTTGCCTGAAGATAAAAACACTGTTACAACCCTTTTTAAAATGGCTACTGGCAAACAAAAGAAGAAAACTAGATGTGGAGTGTCATGTTTTTAATGAAAAATGGACAAACGATTATTTTTTTGTGGAGGTGAAATGCAAGCCCATTTGCCTGATTTGTGGAGGAGCGATTTCTGTCATGGAAAAAAAAAATCAAACCTAGAAAGACACTACAACATGAAGCATATCAAATATGAAGAATTTCAAGGACAGCTGCATGTGGACAAAATTAAAGCACTTAAAAAGAATCTGAATGTGCAGCGAGCAATTTTCACAAGACCAAGAAAGGAGATGGACAGTACTATGCAAGCCAGTTAGGTGGTGAGTGAACTTATCACAAAAAAACTTCGGCCTCATTCAGAAGGAGAGTTTGTAAAGGAGTGCATCATTGCGACTGCAGCTTTATTGGCTCCAAAGAAACTTAAATTATTTGAGAGTGTGAACTTATGTTACAGGACAATGTCAAATCGAATAAACAATATGGCTCAGGTTATTGAAATGTCTCTCAAAGATTCTGCAGCTGATTTTGAGTTATACTTTCTGGCTATTGATGAAACAACAGACATAATGAGTACAGCCCAGCTGGCTATTTTTCTGCATGGAATCACACCAGGTTTTGATATTTGAGAGGACTTGCTTTCTTTAGTATCAATGCATGACACCACAAACGGTGAAGATATTTTTGAGACGGTTACATCGGCAGTGCACGGGCTTCTTTTATCATTTGAAAAATTGAGTGGTCTTACTACTGATAAAAGCAGCAAGGAGTTCTGTGGCACCTTATAGACTAACAGACGTATTGGAGCATGAGCTTTCGTGGGTGAATACCCACTTCGTCGGATGCATGTCATCCGATGAACTAGGTAGTCACCCACGAAAGCTCATGCTCCAATATGTCTGTTAGTCTATAAGGTGCCACAGAACTCCTTGCTGCTTTTACAGATTCAGACTAACACGGCTACCCCTCTGATACTTACTACTGATGGTGCTCTAGCTATGGTTGGAACTCAGATGGGATTAGTTGCCCTAGTCAAGAAAGATCCAAGTAAGTCAGCCTTGATCCAAGTAAGTTGATGGTTATCATTGCATCATTCATCAAGAAAATCTGTGTGACTGAACAACATAATATCGATAGCAGTATCATTAACTTCATTAAAAGTAGAGGATTAAACAGCCTCCAGTTATTGAAAGACTTTGAATCAGAGTATGGTGATTTAGTTTATTATTGTGAAGTGTGATGGCTGAGCTGAGGGAGTATGCTGATGCAGTTTTATGAACTGAGGGAAGAAGTGAAACTTTTCATGTAGACAAAGGGAAAACCTGTGGCTGAGCTGAGCGATCCCAAGTGGCTGTATGATCTGACATTCATGGTCGACATTACTGAGTACTTGTCAGACCTCAATATCAAATTGCAAGGGTCTAACCAGCTTCTTACTTCTCTTCTTTCAAACGTAAAATCATTCAAAGCTAAGTTAAAGCTGTGGCAAATGCAACTGGAAAAGGGCAACATGGTGCATTTTCCAACCCTTCAGGGACAAAAACCTGCATCAACAGTAGAGTATGCCCAGAAGTGTGCAAATTTACTTCAGAAATTTTGTGAGCAATTTCAAGACCTAAAAGTGAAGGGACTGGAATTAAACATTTTTGCCACACCGTTCAATGTTGAAATAGTCGATGTACCTGAAAACTTTCAACAGGAAGTCATAGAACTGTAAAGCAACAGTGAATTTATGGCTAACTACAACAACCTGCCTCTGCTGGAATTCTACAGACTCTATGTAGGTGCCGATGAATTTCCAAACTTGAGGAGACGCACTGAAAATTGCATCACTATTTGGTACCACATACTGCTATAAGCAGTTCTTTTCAAAGCTTTCTCTTGCGAAGAGCCGCCTGCATGCCAGATTAACAGATGTGAATTTGGAAAACCAGTTGCAAGTAGCAACATCTTCAGTGCCAGCAGATATAACAAGACTCACCAAGGAAAAGCAACCTCAGCCATCACACTAAAAAAGTGTGTGAGCTGAACATTTTATATTTCTCTCTCTAAAAAAACCCCTAAATTAAGCTGCTTTTTACTTGTGTGTGGCCTGCAATTGTTCTTTTCTGTGGGTCAATAGCCTGTGATAGAAAAAAGGTTCCTCACCCCGGTCTAACAGATAAAAACCTTCCCCAGCAGCTACAATTGAAGAGAGATTTAACCTTAACCACAGCTATACAGATAGCAAAAGCAGCCAGAATTAGTCAAACAGAACAAAAGGCAGGAGCAACTTGAAAAACCTGAAACTAGCTTAGAAACTATAAACAGACACTTGAGTATTAAAAGTCATCATAAAACCCCTGAGGCAAGGAGAGAACTCCCAGGCTAAGAGAGACAAATTCCAGCCCACATTTACAAGGTGTGGAAAAAGTTATACCCCAAGAGATGATGCATGTCCAGCTAGAGGCACACGATGTAATATATGCATGAAATATGGACATTTTGCAGCTGTTTGCCGCACCAAAGCGGGCAGGGAGCTGACTCATATACAGACAATCAAGAGCCATTGTTTTTGAGATCTGTCATTTGTGATGACATAGACCCTGCCTGGAGAGTGAAACTGAATATTCATGGCTAGACTATTGATTTTAAAATTGACTCAGGAGCTGACATCATAGTAGTCTCGGAAGAGACCTACAATCACCTTCAAACCCCCCCAGACATAGGGGGCTTGAAGTCATCGGACACAGCTCTGTCTAGCCCTGGAGGTATTCTGAACTGCATGGACCAATTCACCACAGAAACAATTTATGAAGACAAAAGTTAGAGAGACAAGTTGGGTGATATATCTTTTATTGCACCAACTTCTGTTGGTGAGAGAGACAAGCTTTAGAGCTACACAGCGCTCTTCTTCAGGTTTGGGAAATGTATTCAGAGTGTTACAGCTAAATACAAGGTGGAACAGATAGTTTAGCATAAATAGTTAGCACATATTGTAAGGGACCATTCAAGGTGAAGTTATGCACTCAGAGTGCATGTGATCATGGCCACAGACCAACAGCTCTCTCAGCCACAGCCTGGCAGCTATGACGGGCCTTGTGAGAAAGGTAGAAGAACTTGATGGAGGATTTGATTATATTAGTCTTTTGAAAGTAGATCCAGTACAAATCAATTTAAAAGACAATGTTGAATCATACAGCATACAAAACACCCCTACTAGAGACACCTTGGAAGAGACTAGCTGCAGATTTATGTAAATTCAGAGGACATTACCTCATCACTGTGGATTATTTTTCTAGGTATATAGAAACAAAATATTTGAAAGACATAACATGTTACTTATCAAGAAATGGAAGTACACTTTTGCTCATTTTGGTATTCCAGAACAACGGACCATAATTCACTGCAGCAGAATTTAAGTCATTCTGAACAAAATATGGTTTTGATCATATTACTAGCAGACCACGTTATCCGCAAGTGAGTGGAGAAACTAAGAGACCTGTACATACAGCCAAGAAAACCCTACAGCAGGAAGATCAATTCCTTGCTTTTCTGAGTTACAGATCAACACTAATAGTGGCTACAGGATACTGTGGCACCTTGTGATGCAGTGCATGAACTCTGCACAGCAACAAGAGGATTAAAATCCTTCCAATTGTGAGGAGTGGAAACTTTTTCCTACCCCAAAAAGTTTTCCTACCTGCTGCCAGGAATGGAGGCAATTTCCTTCAGATGAGGAAGTAGTTAGGCTGTATAAAGAAGCGCAGCAAAGTGGGAATCTGCCGGAACTTGGTTAAGATAACCTGGAAATAAGAGGGAAGATGCAAATGTTTATTTTCTCTGTTTTATAGTGGCTTGCTATCCTTGGCTCTGACACAAAGAGCACGTCAAGGAGAGAAGGTAATAGCTTTGCCAACCTGAGAAGAGGGGAGCCTAGGTAATTAATTCTTATTTCTATTATGAAGATCTTTTGTTTTATGACCGGATAAAAGGCCAAAGAACATTTAAAACCTGTACTTTTTTCAGGCTGCATTTTCATAAACTGTCACAAAGGTGGCCAATTTATTGCTCTGACAGTGGCGGATCACAAGCTCCCACAACAACTATCACAATGTGGAAATGCTGAGTTCAAAATGATGTATTCACTTACTGTAATTCTAGATGGATCCAAAACCAGGATTGCAACTTCCTTAAACTCTAGCTGTTCAAAATTAAGATCCATGTAAAAAATGACGCTATTTAACTGAAACCTATTAGTGGTGCAGTACTTTATACTCGCAATCTTAGCTATTACTCACATGGCAGCCACAATCAACTATATAACCAAGAATGTCACACTTCCAAACTGATTGTCTTATACAATTGTATATGTCCTTGTGTAACTCATATTGCTTAGTTATCCCATTAAGTTAGTCCCCCGTAAGGGGCAGTGCAGAGCTGCACTCTACAGGGAAAACTCAGCCCGGGATTTAGTCTTGGGGGCAGAATTTCTCCTAGAGCTTTTCTGCATGTAAGTGAAACATGCCTACTCTAGATAGCGTCACATACTTCATGGCCCACCCTTTTAGGTGGCAGAAGATTATGTGGCACTTGTGGACCCTAGCAGGGCTCTGACTCTGAGAGGGCCAATCTGGTAGGTAGTTGCTCCTGTATTCCGTAGCAGTCTCATGCAGGGTACCAAGGCAGATCTGTTTTGCCAACCCTCTCCTTCAATGTCTCCCAAACTTCTGGGAGAGTTAGTGAGGAGACATGGGGTTTGATTCACCCATCTCTACACCTCTGTGACCGCTGATCCAGCTGTTGCAGTGGACTGAATATCCCAGGGACTTTGAGGTCCAGCTGGCTAAGGCTTAACAGAGACAAGATGATAATGTTGGTGAGTTAGAAAAAAACAGCCAGAGAAATTGGTAGAACATATAGATTCA
The DNA here is from genome assembly GCF_016161935.1 of Mauremys reevesii. Taxonomy (NCBI): domain Eukaryota; kingdom Metazoa; phylum Chordata; order Testudines; family Geoemydidae; genus Mauremys; species Mauremys reevesii. The sequence goes on along the minus strand of NC_052624.1, from coordinate 67,378,336 downwards.
TATATTCCATGGCCAGAAGGGACCCCTGTATCATCTGGTCTGACCTCCTGTATAACACAGGCCATAGAATTCCCCCCCGTAATTCCTAGCACAGATCTTTTAGAAAAATATCCAGTCTTGATTTAAAAATTGTCAGTGATGGAGAATCCACCATGCCCTTGGTAAATTGTTCCAAAAATTAATTACCATCACTGTCAAAAGCATACATCTTATTTCCGGTCTGAAAGTATATCTTAACTGCTAATGGGGGTAGTGTGATGGCCAGTGATAACGCAGGCACTAACATGGGCATTTTGTTGTAGCCTGAACTGCTCCTGCTAGGAGCAGATGCTAAAAGCACTCTTCAGTCTGCACTTTATGAAATGAGCAGACCCTGTAGAGTGATTATAGAGTTCCTGGTCCTCCACAGATACCAGAAAGCACCAGGAGGTGTGGCAGCAGTGACTCTAGTGAGCTTAATTAGCAGGGGAACTTCCTGGTCAGGGAGTTTTCTAGTTTTATAGAATAACAGAACTGGAAGGGACCTCAAAAGGTCATCTAGTCCACTCCCCTGCACTCTAGACCATCCCTGACAGGTGTTTGACCAACCTGCTCTTAAAAATCCCCAATGATGGAGATTCCACAACCTCCCTAGGTAATTTATTCCAGTGCTTAACCATCCTGACAGTTAGAAAGTTTTTTCTAATGTCCAATCTAAATCTCACTTGCGGCAATTAAGCCCATTACTTCTTGTCCTATCCTCAGAGGTTAAGAAGAACATTTTTTCTTCCTCCTCCTTGTAACAACCTTTTATGCACTTGAAAACGGTTATCATGTCCCCTCTCAGTCTTCTCTTCTCCAGACTAAAGAAACCCAATTTTTTTCAATCTTCCCTCATGTTCCCTCAATCTTTCAATCATCTTTTCTAGACCTTTAATCATTTTTGTTGCTCTTCTCTGGACTTTCTCCAATTTGTCCACATCTTTCCTGAAATGTGGCACCCAGAACTGGACATAATACTCCAGTTGAGGCCTAATCAGCGCAGAGTAGAGCGGAAGACTTACATCTCATGTCTTCCTTACAATACTCTTGCTAATACATCCCAGAATGTTTGCCTTTTTTGCAACAGTGTTACACTGTTGACTCATATTTAGCTTGTGATCCACTATGACCACCAGATCCCTTTCCACAGTAGTCTTTCCTAGGCAGTCATTTCCCATTTTGTATGTGTGCAACTGATTGTTCCTTCCTAAAAGGAGTTCTTTACATTTGTCCTTATTGAATTTCATCCTATTTACTTCAGACCATTTCTCCAGTTTATCCAGATCATTTTGAATTTTAATCCTATCCTCCAAAGCACTTGCAGCCCCTCCCAGCTTGGTATCATCCACAAACTTTATAAGTGTACTCTCTATGCCATTATCTACATCACTGATGAAGATATTGAACAGAACTTGACCCAGAACTGATCCCTGCAGGAGCCCACTCATTATGCCCTTCCAGCATGACTGTGATAACTACTCTCTGGGAACAATTTTCCAACCAGTTATGCACCCACCTTATAGTAGTTCCATCTAGGTTGCATTTCCCTAGTTTGTTTATGAGAAGGTCATGCAAGACAGTATCAAAAGCATTACTAAAGTCAAGCTATATCACATCTACCATTTCCCCACTATCCACAAGGCTGATTACCCTGTCAAAGAAAGCTATCTAGTTGGTTTGATATGATTTGTTCTTGACAAATCCATGCTGTTGTTTATCACCTTATTTTCTTCTAGGTGTTTGCAAATTGATTGCTTAATTATTTGCTCCATTATCATTCCAGGTACAGAAGTTAAGCTGACTGGTCTGTAATTCTCAGGGTTGTCCTTATTTCCCTGTTTATAGATGGGCACTAAATTTGCCCTTTTCCAGTCTTCTGGAATGTCTCCCATCTTCCATAACTTTTCAAAGATAATTGCTAATGGCTCAGATATCTCCTCAGGCAGCTCCTTGATTATTCTAGGATGTATTTCATCAGGCCCTGGTGATTTGAAGACATCTAACTTCTCTAAGTAATTTTTTACTTATTCTTTCCCTATTTTAGACTCTGATCCTACATCATTTTCACTGGCATTCATTCCCAATTGCCACCAACCATCTTGGTGAAAACAGAAACAAAGAAGTCATTAAGCACCTCTGCCATTTCCACATTTTCTGTTATTGTCTTCCCCCCACATTGAGTAAAGGGAATAGTCTTCCTCTTGCTTCTAATGTATGTGTAGAATGTTTTCTTGCTAGTTTGAATGTCTCTAGCTAGTTTGATCTCGTTTTGTGCCTTGGCTTTTCTAATTTTGTCCCTACATACTTGTGTTATTTGTTTATATTCATCCTTTGAAATTTGACCTAGTTTCCCCTTTTTATAGGACTCTTTTTTGAGTTTTGGATCATTGAAGATTGCCAGGTTAAGCCAGGGTGGTCTCTTGCCATACTTCCTATGTTTCCTATGCAGTGGGATAGTTTGCTCTTGTGCCCTTAACAATGTCTCTTTGAAAAGCTGCCAACTGTCTTCAATTGTTTTTCCCCTTAGACTTGCTTCCCATGAGATTTTACCTACCAACTCCCCGAGTTTGCTAAAGTTGCTGCTTAAAGCATGGATCTTTGTGTTCATGTCCTCACACTACAGACCCTGCCACAGTTATCTGAACCTTTGCTACCTCAAAATTACACTGCTGCAATATGTTCTACATGCAAAATGCCTTTCCATGTCCCCCTGGGGAAAGGGCAACTCACTACAAAACCTTCTTATGGGCTGTCACTAGATGCTACAACTTAGCCCTATGTTTTTAATTAGTTTACACTTCAGTTCTGTTCCTGAAACATCAAGCATTCACCATGAGTATTGAGCTACATATGGTGCAAAATATACATTAGTCCACTGGCAGCCATTACATGACAGTGTAAGTAAAATGAAATAACAGGTAGATGTATTTTTTCTTGTTAATTACAAACCTAATTTTCTATTAAAATGCATGAGATGACAAAATCTGAACAAACTCTTTAAAGCTATTACTAGAGGATAAAGTAAAGTATTAATATTAACATCATTAAAAGTGTTTTATCAAGTGTGCCTTTATCTCCAGATTGCAAACAATTGCAGCCTGAAGGAGAGATATGCCCTTGTGTATTGTGGTATGAAAACCAACAGCAGTTTTAGAGCCACATAAAGTCTTCTTGTGGCTTCAGAAATAGAAAAAAAAATTCTTGGAACCACAATTATAAGAAGTAATACAGTGAATGAATCTATTTTTCATCACCTTGGGCTCCGAAAAGAAAACATTTGAGAATTATATTGATAAGAGAAAGAGCTGAGATATTCAAATGCAGTTAATGTTGTTTTAATTGATTAAACCAGATCGGGAACATTTGAAAATATATTAAAGAGTTATTTTTGCATAAATATTCAGAATATATCTGCTTCAGAAGACTAGTTGCTGCTTTGTACACTTGTGTGATAGAGTCCAAAGACTTTCCATAAACCTGATAATTTCTCAGATAGTCCTTAAAAATCCAGAATATAAATAATCTTATGTTTTTATTGCTTCCATGAGTTGGCTCAGACTTCTTTTCATCTTTCTTTTGACAGGCTCCTTTGTGACATAACATAACTCTTCGCTTTCTTCTTTCACCTTTCTAACAGCATGGTCTGGTAGATGGGGCAGTAGATTGCTCACTGGATTTCTTTCTCCATTTTCTTCTCTCTGTGGTATGCTACTTTGTTTTCATGAATTCTGGTGTTCATTTATTTTATCAGTTTTAAGGGGGATAGAGGAGAAAGGTTAGTCAAATTTGGGCCTACATTATTATTATTCCCAATCTTGGCAGTGTCCCTTTAAATGTTTCTGCATTTCTTCATCATAAACACAGAAAAATCCCCTTTGCCCCATTGCTCTGAGTTGAGGAAAGTGTAAGAATATTGTACTGTAGATGTCGGTCTCCCAGCTGCATTGAGTGATGAGGAGCTCTCTTCCCTGTATGTTCATAAGAGGTAATTTCTTCTAGAGTCTCTCCATAAAAAACTCCTTACAGGGGGCCCACTATTAATCTTGAGCACAGTAAGCATTAGCCAACATGGTAAAAAGAACACTGGGAAAAAAATCTTGTCCCTAAACTGTGTAAGCCTAAATAATGACAGTAATAGTATAAGCTCACACACACAAAGTTGTAGCTGATGAAAAGAGAGAAGTCATGCAAAGCTGGGTGTACAGTCACAGCTGAAAACTCCAGGTTATTTAATAATTCTCAGATAAATAATACTGAATATCTTGCCTTTAAGTGCTTCATTTGTTTTAAAGAAATACTTAAAGACGTATTCCCTATGTCAGCCCACGAAGAGCACTTTATAAAAGGGTATTAATTATATCCTGAAAGTTACAAGTGTCACTGAGTAAGAGAACTGCTGTATAAAACACCAATATACCATTTTACTGAACTACTAATTTAGGCTAGTCCTGATCCTGAATTTCCAGCTGAGAACTGGAATTATTTAGCAATTATTTATCTGAGCATAAATATTTAGAGACAGGTTCTGCTAACAAATCTTGCCTCTAGGAGCCAGGCCCATAACAATATTCTTGGCTCTAGATTTCCTCAGATAAATCAAGTCTCTAACTTCACACCTTCCTTATTTCAATTTTGTATAATATCCCAGCTTGTTTATTTATGTGCCACTACTTCTAAGATTCTATACACGATGGCTGTTATTAGATCTAATTCAAGGCTACCTCATGGCCCTTAAATGTAATCATACAGTATGTTTTCAGACAAGGAGAGGTGGTGGTCTCAAAATATTGGTGGTAAGAAACACTAACATTTTCCAATTGAGAAAAGTACTTTAAAAAACAAACCAACAATCTGTTTTCTGCCCTCAGCCATTTTCTCCTAATCTGGCCCTAGTTGTATCCCCACAGATATCTCTGTAGATCTCCTCTGCCCAGTGTGGTGGCCAAAGTCAACCTACTTCCATGGCATTGCTCCCTTGAGTCCATTCCTGGGATCCCCCAAAGAGTGTTGTCCATAGGGCACTTTGGGGAAGCAGGGAGGTTCTAGGCAGATGGCAGGGAGTTGGGGGACAGAGAATGGCAGGCCTCAGGATGGAGAGGGCAGGTTGTGGGTGGGAACCAGAGGTTACGTCTACCCTGCAGCTGTGAATGAGTCTCCCAGCCCAAATAGACAGACTCATGCTAGCGGGGATTGAGCTAGTGCACTAAAAATAGCAGTGTGGACACAGCAGCTCAGGCGGCAGCACGGACTCTCAAGTCCACCCAACCCACCAAGCTTGAAAGCCTGAACCACGACATCCACACTGCTGTTTTTAATGCGTTAGTGCGTATCTGTCTATCCAGGCTAAGGCTGGCTTCCAGCTATGGTGCAGACATACCCAGACAGGCCACATCATCCCACAGCAGCCCTGTGTGATTAACCTTTCAAGAGGGATCCTGGGGGCAGCCCAAGTGGGGGCAGCTTTGGATTTGTTGCTGTCAGGCAGCTGGGAAAAGTCAGAGGAGCCTCTGGAGCCAGCAGCAGCCTATAGAATGGGTTAAGTTAAGAACTATGTCGACTTTAGGTTTCAGTTAAGTCAGGCTAAGTATAGAGGAGTATGGGCAATTGGGGTTGCTAGCATGAGTAAAAGTTAGGGAGACGGTAAGATGGGCAAATTGAAGTTAGCAAAGACATGACCCAGGGCTATGCTACAGCTAGGTTCTGGTTATAACTGGCTTTAGCAGGGTTTGAAATGAGTGTTTCTGAGAATGGTGAATGTTTTAGTAAAACACTAGCTGTACTGATAGCCTGGGAAGGACATTGGTGCAGATGTTAATTAAAATAATGTGTTATGTAAAGAGCCAGAAAATAGGTGGCAGAAATGCGAATATGGTAATGGGCAGGTTTAATGTTAATTAGTATGATAGTGGATTATAAAAGGAGTAACCTTGTTAAATTGGGGAGATCTCCATTAACACCAAATGGATACTGGGGTTACAGAGTTATAAGGCTATACTTCATTCTGTTGTCAGTGGACTGATCACCCGCTGATATCTCATTGCATCTTTGAATGTGAGTATAATTGTAGGACCTGTGTAACTGGTAATTGTATGCCTCTTTAACTAATCATTTTTCTTTTGAATAATGTTTAGATCCATCCTTCGGAGTGTCATCTAGGGTCCGCTACTAAATTAAATTGTCTGTGACCAACCTAGAAGTTGAACCTGAAAACTAAATTTGGCTCATTGCACCTGTAGCTTTAACAATTTAATATTGGGTGGGAACATTTAAAAAAATCAAGGTGAGAGTGTGGGGGGCGGTTGCCTCGTGGAGACCTTGGGGGAGCAGCAGGGTTGTGGGGGGTCTTTGGCTCATTTTGTAGAGGGCAGGCAAACTGGCAGTGAGTCACATGAGATTAGTGAAGCAAATTATAGCAATTCACTTCATCTAAGGAATAAAAACATTATGTATCAATTAAAGCCATCTTAGATGTGGCATTAAAAGCACAAGTTTCCTTTTTGTTAAACTGTACAGGGTAACACTTCAAGGCATTGTGTTGGTTTTAGCTAGTGCTTTGTGAAACTCAAGCATTTTGCCTCCCAGGAGTTCATGGAAACATTTCCCTCTTACAATCTGCACTCAGACACTCACACGGAAATAAATAACAGGAATAATTAATTAATTACATGGTACATTGCACTTTTCATCCATAGACACCAAAGTATATTACAAAGATCTGTAAGAATTCCTATCCCAATTTTAAAGATGGGGTAACAGAGGCCTAGAGAATTAAGGCCTAAATTTTCAAGTGACTTTTGATTATGGGTTTTATAATGTTTTGGGGGCTCTGCTTTAGATGTGTAGCAAGAAAACTGGCATCAGATAATATCCCTCTGTTACGTGTGCAGATCTCCCCTGCACCATATGGTGGCAGAGGTCAACCATCTCCGCAGGACTGCTTCTTTGACCCCTTCCCTCCGGCAAGAGAAGCCACATTTGAAAATTTGGACTAAGTGGTTTGTCTGAGGCTACACAGTGAATCAATGGCAGAGTCAAATTAAAAATCCTGAAGCTTCAGTCTCTGTTCCTGCTGAGATACACATGGTGCCTCCCCATTTTCTGCCTTGCCCCCCGAACAATGTGAAAAGGGGCTGTCACAGCAGCTGAGTATAACCAGAATGCAGCAATGCTCCAGCCAGCTGGGTTTGCAAAGGAGTTGTATAGAGTCATTAGAGTTTTGTGTCATTTGGGGAAACTGCACAAGGGCAATTTCATAGTAGATAGATCTGATGGGTTTAGTGACTCTTTATGTATCTGGAGTAGCTTAAAGGAGCTGGATCCCAAACAATCGGGCCCTATGCCACTTGACTTCTATCTCTGTGCTCAGTCTGTTAGGTCCCAGATGTTCCTTGTAGTTTTTACAGGGTTTCATGGTCACAAATGTTATATAGTTTTGATCTGAAAACAGCCAGATCAGATGGAACCAAAATGGACAAAAGCGTTTTCTGACCGATTTGCGTACTGTAGCGATCTTTTTAACCACTGATCTATCGGAGTTTTGAGTTTGTAACAAACCAGAAAGCCAGACATCTTTTGCATATGTTTTGGGGCTATATTGGCATTTCACACGCTCTAGCTTTCGTTAGCCTCATGATTCCTGCCGACTTTAATCCTTTGAAAACATGCCCCTTAGTAGAGTTTACCAGTTTTTTCAACTCTAAATACAGAGGGAAAAAAGCAGCAGCAGCAACAGCAGCACCACAGCTGAGTTCTCTATAGATGGTAAATAAATCATGGGAACAACAAGCCCCAATTTCACATTAATTGTTTGGAAATCTCTACAACATCAAACATTTTGATAAAAATCTGGAAAAAAATAAGTATCGCTCTTTTGTTGTTTCTGTTGTTGTTTTGCTTTAAAATGATTTGTTCTAAATACAGCTTAACATGCAGATGACTGGTTTGAGATGAGAGTATCTCTCCAAGCGGAAAAAAGCAATAACGACGTGCACAGGGATATCAGCAGAGAGACCATTTTATAATGGAGGCACCTGGGAGAACCCTCAGCATGAGACCAGTCTGGGCGAGTCTCCCTATGATAGGATGGCAAACTTGCTGCTGTAGGGATCAATGGGAACAGTAGCACTTTGACAAACAGTTTGGGGGTATTTATTGAATTGGATCATTCTCAATGTCTAAGGGTTTTTAAAAAACCCACACAAATTAACTGCATTTTAGCTTGCTAGTCCTAGGTGCTGGAAGGAGGGCTGAGGCTGCACCCCCTGGCTTGAACTGGTTTCCATTGTCTACAGGGTTTACAGTTTGTTTCAATGACTCTCAGAACCCCCACTGTGCAACTTGTTCCAGCGCCCCTGCTGCTAGCAGGAGAATCATAGACGGTAACAATGGAAAAGATCTAGCTCTAACCTATTAGGCTATTCAGCCTTTCCTTTTGCCAATGCAGAATTGTTCTTTACAGAACTTTTTCCAATCTCATTTTGTGTGTCCCAAAAAAATGGTGTTTACACTAATGTCCTTGGGAAACTGTCTCCCAGTTTAATACAGCTTACTCTCCTGAGGCTTTCATCTCTTAATTGCTAAATCATATTCCAGGGTATCTACCACCCTGAGTAATTCCTCCTCAACTCCAGTGTTCTGGCCATTCAAATATTTGTTGGTGCTGTCCCTCACCTCATAGTAGACTTTTAGCCAAATAAACTATATAAATGTTGTGGTGTATTAAGGACTGGTTTGGAATTGCAAGCTGTAACTTAAGCACAGAGCAGCGCGGGGAGGTTTCCTGGTCCTGCTTGCAGGATAGAGGACTCTGTAGAGAAGCCCACAATCAAAGTCAGTTTGCAGTCAGCCAGCCTGAAGTAAGGTGTGGTGAGCTGTACCTCTTGGTTTGCAGTAACAGGCTGTTTTGTCTCTCTCTCTGTTTTGGGGGATCCTGGGTGTCATTGTTCTAAATGCTAGGAAATAAGTAGTACTATATTACAACCTTCCAACAAGAGTATTTAATGTTATCTAATCCCTGTGTGTGTATATACACACCACAAATGGAACTTCTATAGCTTCAACTCTTGTTCTTTCCTCATACTCTAAGTCAAATCCTTCAGTCTCCTGCTCACTTTCTCTGATCTCCCTTCAGTTTGGCAGCATCTTTCTGTCAATGTGGTGCTCAGAAGAGAGAGAAACTCTAGTTTCTGAAGAGCTATAACCTCTGTGCTCCGTGATATAATGTCTCTACATTGACAGCCCAGTATTGCATTGACCCTTATTTGCTGACATATTTGCAGTTTAAACATATCTAATATGCTGCCCCCATTGCAGGGTCTCTTTCTTCCAGCATTACTGCTTCCCACTGAACATCAGTGTTTTGAATTATTACCTACACCCCCAACTAAATCTCATTATGCTATAGCTGGACTTGATAAGGTTCCTTTCAGCCCTACACTTCTGTGCGTCTCTTTTGCTGATGATTCTAGTTTCTTTGTGTCCCTATGTACAATTTCTGTCCTCATGGATATTTACAATCCCCCTCTATTTAGTATCAGCTGACTGAATTTTATTAACATATCATTGATTCCCTCTTCCAGATCATTAGTAAAAAGTGATAAATAAGATCATGCCTACCACCAGTCCCTGGGTCTCTGGACACTTCCCACACAGCTTAACCAATTACCATTGCTCTGTGTTTATGGCCCTTTAGGTAGTGTTCTTTCAAAAGCCAATTTCATTTAACTTGGAGAATAAGATTTCTTCAGACATTGAATCTGAACTCCCAGGCACCTTATATAGTTTTTCCACCTGCGCAAAGTGAGCGTGAAACTTACAATTCAGAAAAATAACCCCAAAGAAAACACATTCAATTGGTAAAGTTTCATATTATCTTTGTTATTTTCTAGTATGTGTTTTTCTATTCCAGAAAAAATACAGGCTTACCCATTAGGGCATTCTCCAAACCCACTTCTTCCCTGAAAGAACTATGTCACAGCAACTTTTACTCCAGCAGAAGATTGGAAACAACTGCCTCTCCACTCAGCTATTTGGGCCTAATGCATTAGCCAGAAGGAGCAATTAAGAAACATGAGATAGTCCCTCCTCCTCAAACAGCATAGGAGAGAATTAATTCCTGGTACAGCTCCATTAATTTCGATTAATTTACTGTTGACAATAAATTGCAGGTAGAGTCTCAGCAAAAAAAAACAGGATAATTGAAGTATTCCAAAATTCACTTATAAAGCCCTAAGGCCACCCAGCACCCCAGTAGCAATACACCCTAGCTTATTCCTAACCACAGCTCCATCTAAACTAGTGTAGCACCTTACAGGGAAGGGCTTTATAGCCTATTATCTCCCATAATGCTTTCCAACACAGGAAAGCAAAAACTGATCAATATAATTGTCCTTTAAAAATGATATGGGACCCTTTAAATATTCCTTATTTTAACTTTTCCCTGTACATTCTTGCTAGCAGGAGATGGCAATAAAAATAGAGGTTAATAAAATTTCATTTGCACTGCTGAGTCACCAGTCTCCTCCCACTCCTTCCACTGGGCATGCTCCACTTGGAGGGTTTTAAAAGCAGGCTCACCAGCTCACCTGATTAAGAAACACACACACTTGTGGATATTATCTTTTTTTCTCACTGTAAAGGGTGGCTTTTTATATATATTTTCCACTAGGAATAGAAAGTATTTTGTCTGTAAGGGATTGTAGAAGCAATGTTTATACCCTCTAAATTGAGAATTCAGGTTCTAGACAGAATTTAAGTTTCCCAAATAGTCTTCTTCCAATATATAGTGTCTCAGATGTGTAGAAAGATGAAAAGGAGTTACAGTTTCAGGTCACTTAACAAAGAGAAGAGGTAAACCTCAAAAGAGATACAGTGAGAATCTCATCACTCCTTCCTGAAAATGTTTTTAGAGAAGTCAAGCATAACTTAAATCATTTATTAGTGCTTACTAGCTTGTCAGTTATTAGTTCAAGATGCCATATTCTACTAATGGAGCTTTTCAGTTTGACTCTAGGAAATGAGTTTATGAGTGTGTTGGACTTAGACTGCACTTTAATATTATCTCATAAAGATTTCAAGTTTCACTGATATCAAACTATACACCATCTGGGCCACTCTCTAGTACTAGTGAAATGTCTATTTCTCAGAGGAATTGGAGCCATTTTAATCTGTTGTCGGAGAGAACACCTGTTCCACATACCACGTCACAAAGGGGTAATGTACATCCCCACCATTGTCATGCAGTGCAGCCAGAAAAAATGAAACTGAGGCTTCACATTATCCCATTGATTTAATAGTGCTCATAATCCCTTCATCATCACACCTCATTTTCAATCTGCTAGTAAATCCCAGAGCTAACACATTAGGCTATGTGAGAGCTACAGCTACCCCAGAAAGCACCCCCAAAATAACAAGGGGCATTTAGAAAAAAAATCTCTCCTGTTGAGAACATGCATTTCTCCTTCATTATAAGTCTGCTTGCAAAACCAGTCTGCGACATGAGCCAACTGTATGTTGGCTGTGTTACATACAATAATGTATGGTCCCAAAGTGAATGGAAGACTGTAATTCACTTGAGGGACTCTGCTGATGTCATAAAGGGCTTGAGCAGTTTATGAACAGCAGCAGAGCCTTGAGAGTGAATTACAGCCTTGCATTCATTCCTAGGACATCTGTTGTTCAATATAGAGTGTACTTTTTTATAAATTAAAAAAAAACCCTACTCCTTCACCAAGTCATCAGTTTCCACAAATCTTTTTTGTTCTTCCGCTGAAATCAAATTGATCCATGAAGCTGAAGTTTTCTATGGTATTATCTTGCCAAAGTGGCCATTAGCATTTTAATTTTCTCTTTCAGAGCTGTCATTTAAAGGGTACAGTCGCTTTTGTGACATTAGTGAAAAGATGTTTTCACTCTCACTCCTATCCATGAAGGGCAATTACAGGTTCATGTTCAGACACTGGCTAGAGATGGGCAAATTCTGCTCTCAGCTCCACTGGGGTAGATCTCCACTAACTACACACTGAAGTCCCTGCCATTTAAGGTTTATACCCTATAATCTATTCTTTTGTATTTTGTCTAGTCTAAATTTAAAAATGCCAGGAGATGGATCTTTCACTATTTTCAGTAGAAAACACAACCAGAGCAAATCAAGAGTAATCTGTTGTATTCTATGCTCCCTGCCAATGCAACTGAAAGAAATCTCCTGTTTTACACTGCTATAAATTAAAACAGAATTTGGCCCAGTAAATCAAGTTAGCATGTATGATATTAAAGAGGCACTTGTAGAAAACTTTAAAAAACATTCCATTTAGAAACATTTCTGCCTATATGTCATGTTTTCTGTGGGTTTCTTCCCTCCTTGTATTTTATTACTAAGGTCATTTGCCTGAAAACAGACTATTTGTTACTTAGCAAGTTCATTTGCTCCTGCTGCTTATCTTCACTTGAAGTCACTCCTGTGAGTGTGGCATCATAATTAGTTGATCTGGAGATGATTATGATGTCACAGAGGACTGTATGTTATATGGCTTCAAGTGAGGAATAAGCAGCAGGAGCAGATGATCTCTCAAGTGATAAAGACCGTATCTTTATGAAAATGTCCCTAGTAATGAAAAGGCTGAAATTATATATTATAACAGCAGAATAGTTGTTCAGCTAGAATGCATCAACACTTTCCACATTATAACAATGATCTTTTATACCCCGTTATTGTCAAAGGCATAAAATACTTTTTAAATCAACTCTGGAAATGCTTGTCCTCCAGTTATTATGTTACGAAAAGGATGATTTCTATTAATCAATAGACCAGGTGTGACACACACAAACATTTTTTCCTTTTGGTGACCAATAAGCTCCTTCTCCAAATCATAACCATCCTGACACATGAAGATATTTCTTTTGCATTAGGTTTCAACTCTTAAATGGCTCTGACACATAGAATGAACCATGATGTTGTCTGTACTCCCAGCCCGACCAATAAGCCTGCTGTAATTTTCACCCCCTACCCATTATAGACAGGAATCAGAGGCTGGGAAAGAGAGGATGATGACTTGTTTATAAAAGGCCAGCTTACAATGTGAATACAAGAGGGAGAACTCTGAAAGGTGAAAGAGGCAGGAGGAGGCACCTTGGCTTCCTCTATTCCTTTATTTCTGACCAACCATTTTTTTTTATTGTTATCCTCCAAAATCCACGCAAACCTCTTAAGCACCAGGTAAGAATGTATACACATATCACCTCCAGAGCATTTCAGTCCTTCCAAATATCAAAGCTAATGAATTAAGCATTCCTAAAAGAGAAGGCTTTACTTTATTGTTTGATATGTTCAAGGTTGCCCTGTTTCTTGGATTGGTTAATGTAACTTAATCTAGCAGGACAAAAAAAAAAATCTGCTTGGCGCCACAAAACACAAGAGAATGATGTTTTTCCCCATCCTGACTACAAAGCTTGCTGTTTATTGTACAAATATTTGTGGATTTGGCTAAGGTGAGCACTAATTTGTTATTTTAGCAAAAAACTTCAAGTCATTTAGGGTATGGTGAGAAAATATTCCCTGCCTTTACACATATGATGACATGCTAAATGTTTAAGAGAAACCACTGTGCTACTGAGAGGCCCCTGCAAGTAGATGCTTGCAAAGAAAATAGAAGTGACATTTTCAGTGGTTATTTACTGGTATGTTGAAAAATACAGCTTGCAAGAACCTGCCTGCTGGGCAAACACTCTTACTTGATCTCTGTTTTTAATAAAATTCTTTTTGACCTCTCTGATTTTACTTGTGAAGATTCTGCCCTAGTGGATTTCAGGGAGTAACGAGTTTTCTAATGCTTAAATCAGGGGACTAGGTATTAGGATTCTTTGCTCTGCTAGTGACTATCTGTGTGATCCTGGGCATGTCTCAGTTAACCATCTCTAAAGTGGGTATAACAGTTTTTGTTTTACTCACAGGTATGTTGTGAGGTTCAAGTTTCTAAAGTGCTACTAGACCCCAGATGATAGGCATGATATATATGCAACATACAGTATTATTATTACTAGGGATGAGCAAATATTTTGCCTAATTTTTGAACCTGCTCAAACATAATCATTCAAAAGTTTAACTCAGATTCAAATATTACTTGGAGCACATTCTATTTAGGAGAGACTGGAGGTAGGTGCAAAAATCCAACTATCTCAAATGTAAGGTGAAAGATGGAGCAGAGAGTGGGCAGAGTGACATACAAATGCAGAGAGATTGCGAAGCAAGGAGCAGAGAGAGGAGCAAGAAAAATTCAAGTGGGAAAAAAAAAGATACACTGTAAATAGGACACCCCTGTGTGCCACCCTCACACATGATGAAAATTCTTCATCACAGGTTTCCCACTAGCTAATAAAACGACGTGTCTAGAAAATAAAAAGATGAGTTTAAATGACAAGAAAAGTAAGTTTGTGAATTTAGTTTTGCAATCCACCCAAAAATATAGAACTTTGCAAAGTTTTGAGGCCATGAGATTCACCGCTTCCTAGTTACTCCCATCTGTTGTAAGGGCCTGACACAAAGGAATGCTAGTGAGAAAGTAGACTTTATTTCCTGTCTCACTCAGATGAATGCAGATCAGGGGGGAAACAACAAATACCTCCATCCCCCATTATTCATGTATTGCAACTGTAAGCTCCATGGAGTTAGAGACATTGCCTTTGTCCCATTGTACTATGCCTAGCTCACTTTTGGCAAGATAGTATAGAGAAAGAATACTACTACTCATAGCAGATCAGCTGTGAATCAGTAAATGGAGAGGCAACAGGAATGACGCCAAATAATAAACAAACAACATTTAAGGGCATGAACTGTAGAACTCAGGAGATTGAGCCGTGTGTGCACTCTCTTCTGGAAAAAGGACAACCGTTACCTTCTTGCAAATAAGAGAAAAAGAGACTCCCACAACTGATAGGTCTGTCTCCTCCTGAGCAAAATAATAACAGCAGCTTACAAAAACCTGTATGACCCTGTAATTAACAGGATACCCATGAAGCGGCGTATGACATCGAGACCTTTGGGAGAAGAGGTGTCGGGCATGAATGGGCCACTTCAGAAACTTTACTGTGCTGAAAGCACATGATCCAAAGGCCAATGTGTCAGTCAAAAGGCTTCCTGTGTCAGGTCTGATCAGTGCTTCACCTTGATGCTCTTCTACCAGCTTTGAGGCACAGAGGAACCTACATCTATTGGACCTGCCCAGCAACTGTATGGGAAGGGGACATTGTAACAGATGTTAGGGTAGAGCATTAGAAGGCAAATCCTACAGGGAGATCGGGTGCCGCAGTTGCTGTCTGTTAGTGGAGGAAGATATAGCACCATGGTATTGATCTTGTAAGATTCATTGCATCATCCACCCTGTTTCTAATGCTGTTGGAATGATGTCTGCATATGCCATTGCTGCTGGTGCTGCACCTGCAGCTGACATCTCTCTTGCTTTGCCAAGTGAATGGTGGCTTAGTTTTTGACAGTTTTATTTATTTGTTTCGGAGAGGGGGAGTTTGTTTTTAATGATAGCAGAAGGGGAGCTCTTCTTTTTTCTCCTCTTGTACCTCCTTTGCCTTTTCCCTCCTTCTACAGAGAATCCCCACATTCAGAGACAGGAAAAACCTATTAGAGCATCCTGCCCATCTTCCTTCTGTTGAAAGATTGTTCCTTAGTGCATTTCCCACCAGACCTCTCAAGGTGTAGATGGGGGATGCAGAGTGAGACATAGAGCCAAAGTGAGGAAATGCAGGAAACTTCAAATATTGTAGGAATCATCCTTCACTGCATGGATAATACTTTAAACTCAGATATGTGATCCCTTGTTTCTGATGTCAATTGTTTCTAACAGTAAAAATTAGAGAGGACACCACATTTGTGTGGACTGTGGGTGATTTTACAATAAAAATGAGTGGCATCTCTTAAAAACAGGGACGTTTGTGGACTACATTTCTCAGTATATTGTCCATCCCATTTTTACATATTCCCAGGGAAGAGGGTTCCAATACTTCCATTAGGCAACTATGCCACAGCCAAATTCCTTGAGGAAGATTTTCCTGATTTTCAGCCTCGGTTTAGTTTTAGTCACACTAACCCTAAAAACAGTCTTCTCTGTTCTTGATGTCAGCAACCATCCGATGTATGGAGACTGTAAATCACATCTCATCTTTTTCTCCTCTGATTCTCCTGTGAGGAAAAATATTAATAAAACAGATGAATTTTTATCATTTCTCTTGAAACTTTAATAGAAAATGAAGGAGAAAGGACAGCTAGAGGGCAGATAGAGATTCTTACTAATTCTAGCACTTTTTAGTTGTTTCTCCATGCCTACAAAAACTGTAAAGCCTCTTTCTCCCAGTTGTCACTGTCATCAGTAAAAGTGCTGCTCCGATCGCATGGGTGTCATTACTTCAGCTTTCCCCAAAGTGTCATATCAACCAATATTTACTCTACAGAATATTCTGATTGAGGTCCTGCTCAATAGTGGGAAGGACACCACACGAAGCATTCATTTCACTTTTAGTCTGAAAGGGTAGACAAGGTGAGTGGAGCATGTCCTTTTCCCCCTGCTGTGTGGAACAGTCCAATATGCAGAATGGCTTTTATTTCAGGGAAAGCCTTTTGCCCCCATCTCATCACTGTGAAGTAATATAGAACTGTAAGTAGGTAGGTGTCAGTAATAAAGGATGAAATGATGAGCTTTAAAAGCAAACAGATGAACATTTAATATTTCTTCACACAATGCACAGTCAACCTGTGGAACTCTTTGCCAGAGGATGTTGTGAAGGGCAAGGTTATAACAAGGTTCCAAAAAGAACTAGATAAGTTCATGGAGGATACGTCCATCAATGGCTATTAGCCAGGATGGACAGGGATGCAAAACCAACATCCCTCTTGTTCTTTTCTCTCTCTCTTCCTTGATCAATCAACTCTGCTAGATATGACATGTATACTTTGATAGGTTCCTAGAATAGCCCATGAAACTATCCTTTACTTTGAAAACTCTTGGTTCTATCACATCCTCCCTAGGTCATACAGGCCATCAAATGTGTGACTTAAAATAACGGTAACAATAATTTGAAACTGGTAAATGTGATGCTAGATATAGATTTACCCTGAAGTCAATGGTATTGTAGGATGATCTAAGCACTGGCTTCCAATCCAATTTAGTTAGCTACCAGATTAAAATTATTTTTCTTGCAGCAATTACCATGGTAGTCCCAGAAAGTGTGTATTATGTGGAAATAGCACTGAATCTCAGGAATGGTTCACAGGCAGGGTTTTGTAGGCTACTTTTGAGGGCCTGCTGTTTGCTTTTGTTGGCGAGCATGATCTCTATGTTTATTTTATTCTTTGCTTACTTCACATGGGCAAATTTTGTTCTCCTCTTGTATGAGGGATTACAAGCAGGAGACATTAACGTTTCTGTTTAGTTACAAGACAAATACAAACACAGGGCCTCATCCAGAGCCCATTGCAGTCAATGGAAAGGTGACTCACTAAATATGGCTATTTTTATGTAAGTGCTTAAATATGGGTTTTACTGTCCAGCATTAAATACCCATGTCTGAGAATTCTGAATGTATTCTTTATTAGAAAGGAAAGGGCTATTACTGCCCCTATTTTTCCTTTTCTCCTAAAACCTTTTTAAGCAGAAACTTTCTGTTTGTCTGAACTTGTGTATTAAACCGATATGTAGCCAAAGGTTATCCCCACAGATCTGGCCTGAGACCAGTTTTCCCTTCAAGGATTTATGAAGCCATTCTTTCAATGATTCTAAGCAGTATGTAAGCTAATTCTCTGACCCACTAATCCTGCTGTGGTGTGTGTCGCTCATCATTTGTTTATTTTTGGTGTACATAAAGAATGCAAAACAGATATCAGTATCTCATTTGCCAGCAAGAGAAGAGACACAGCCATAGAGTAAAGGGATCTGACAAACAGCAAGGGAAGGTAATGAACTAGGAATAACGCACACTGTACAGCACAGAGATAGCCTTTGCTTGATGCATTGGAGACTTTAGTATGTGCCTCACCAGAGGATTAATGGGAGGTAAACAAAGGAAAAGCCCCTGCATAACACATAAGCATGCCCTGTACAGGGCATGTATGGAGGGTGAATCTATAAAGAGTGAATGCATAGCATGCTAAGTAAAAAAACAATCAGCTGAATACATGTAAATTAGATTATTTGGGTATAGGAGACAGGAACCTAATAAGTCAAATGATTCCAGGCTTCCAGAAGGATTTGCATATAGCATAAGGAGGAACTGTCTGCAGGTGTAGTTCAGCTACCTGGGAGCGTACCTGGGATAGTGCCCTTTATAGATTGAAAGAGCAAATAAACAGAATCCAAAACAAAACACTTTGCAAAACTTTAAAAATGCAATCGTCTGGATGTGCTTTGTCTTGACTTCTAGTAGGCTGGCCTTTTCCACACTAAGTGCCTCTCTTTCCACCTTTAATATTGGGAGTCTGTAATCGTACGTTACAGTAACATTAGCACCGGAGAGAAAAAGGAATATGGACCAGGACTGGGGAGATCTGAGTATAGTTCCTGGCTCTGCTACTGACTCCATGTGTGACCTTGGATAAGTCACTTAATCACTAGTCTGTACCTCAGTTCCCCATTTGTAAAATGGGCAAGATAATACTTCCTATCTCCACCCTTTGTCTGTTTTCTCTATTTAGACTGTAAGTTCTTCAGAGCAGGGACTCTCTCCTACTATTTGTATGTATAACACCCGCTCCAATGGGGTTCTCTTATAAGTTGGGGCCTCCAAGCAATACTGTTATACACATAAAGACCTGTGGATTCTCTGGGAAGTGTTCTTTTATTACATTACACTTGATTTTTCAGAAGCTATGGTGGCAAAGACATAGACATAGACATAGGGCACAGAGACATGACGGGAACCTTAAGTTGAAAAGATGATAACAGAATGTGTAAGTGGAGACTAGTGCTTCTCTCTCCATCTGTTTCTTTGGTCTCAGCAAGAGCAAATGTCTTTGCAACTCACACAGCATAGTAACACCTTCTGAGCCCCATGGACAGGCATGTTTCACATCCTTATTTCAGTTACAAGCTACCACCAGCAAAACCTTGTTGCTGCCATTTTAAAATATATTTTCTGTATCTCACCAAGATCTCATTGCTTCAGCCCACTGCCTACAGCCTGCAGCCATGGCCACTGGACTGAAACAAAGCTCTCAGCCATACTGAAAACTGGCAAGCGAGAAAATATGCAAAACAAAACAAAACAACAGCCGTTAATTATAAAGGAGTAGAACTAGAGAGGTGTGCATCCCAATTTTGGTCTTTTAGTCTCCCAGCTCATTTTGGGGAGTGGGGGCTCTCTTGACAACTTCTGTACTAAGGGTAGATTCTCCAAATGGTGAGGCCTTGGTATTTTTACGCCTGAAAAATGGTGCTTCTTAATCCTTGGCCCCCATTCTATCTGTTTGTACTGCAGGGACACCAACAAAGCATCCAGATGTCAGTGGTAAAGGCAGCTGAGGATTTCCTCTGTCCCCAGCCCTGCACCTCTTGTCACATAACAGGTGTGACAGGAGTGCAGAGAGGGACGTTCTGCCAGATTCTCAGCTGGAAGCAGTGACTAGCTGCAGCTGGCATAACTTGCAAAAGCCCTAAGACTGCTCTAAGTCAGCCTTGAGGTCATTGCAGGTGTAAACCTGGCACAACTGAGGACTGAGCTTGGGATGTCAAAGTATCAGCAAATCATTGCTATGCAAATCCATGAAGTAATGTGATTAAGTAAGCCTATTAGAAATAAGGACATCCAGGACGGGAGTGGACATCCACTTTATAATCAGGCAAGGCAGGCTAAGAATAGTTTGTAACTTATCATCCGATTTCTGCACAGTCCTTTGATCTGAGTTCCCACTTTAGGATGAATATGTGCAGCCTACCTCTGTTGTTAACACCTGTGCAATGTTCAATAAAACAATCCCACAAGCCCCGTTTTGTATCTCCAACGTGCAGTCTGTTACATTTCCTGTCGATGATGCAGCACATCACTCATTTAGAGGGGCATGTGATGTGTTCATGAATGACAAATTAAGATTTAGTTCAAACATCCCTGATGGGGTCTTGGTGCATTTGCCAGGCTTATAGATCTGTTTCTTGGGAATGTACCTTATAAAGTTGAATTTGTGGATTGTTTATTCAATGAACAAAGTGATCCATTATGTTTTTGTCACTGTATTAGACAGGAATGGAAGGTAGAGAAATAATTGCTGTAAATAGCTCTTCTTTCCAATTTTCACAGGACTGAAAGTTGCAGTACAGCAAATGGAATAATCTGTTCAGTATCACAAGCTGCAGCACAAAAAGTGGTCCAAAAATATCTAATATTTTTTTCCACATTTTCCTCCTAGGATCTCAACTAAATGTAAAAATTCTATGGCTGGTGAAATCTGTTAAAAGTGAAATAAGACACAAAGTTAGTATTAAATAAAATCTTACTGGGAGGGGAGTTTAAAAGTTTTGTTTACATTTTTCCCATTCTTTCATAAATGAATCCTGTTCTTAGCAGATTTTTATCCCTATTATGTAGATCAAATAGGTTTGGATAATTTGCCTGTGGTTTGTATAAGCACCCAATTCTTTTAAGTTTTGCCCATCACTAGTGAGAACTGGAGTATTACTACTACTCTGAAACCTGTCACTAGTGAGAACTGTGCATAGAGACAGCGTTTCAACAAGCATGCTTGTGGCCAACTCTATGCATGATTGGTATTGTATGAAATTATACGACTTGGTTCATGACACTGTATTATGGGTACAATTACATATGGCATTTGTTCACAATCAGTCATTTTACCAGAACTGCAATAATATACTCTCAGCTAGAGAGAACAGGATTGGGCCCATAACAAACCTTTTACATTTTCAATCACAGATGTTTCTCTGTAACATCTTAACGTCTAGCCTGATAGCCAAAATTCTCAGTCTTTACCCTCATCAAGGCCAGATGGGACAGAAGCAGAGGTAAGCATGATGAGTTTGCCTTAGTTCTGTGTGAAAAAGTGGGCTGAGACCTCCAGCATGAAGAGATTAACCATAATTGGAACAAGAATTTCCTCTGCCAGTAAAAGAGCCTTTGAGCATCACACAGTTGTTGTCTCTCCTAAGCTTGTCTCAGACCTCCAAGGTGGGGGAGGAGTGAATAAATACTATTTTACAGTCCCCAAGTTCATCAAGGACTTACCACTCCATTACAGAAGGTTTGTGCATGCACAGCTATTTTATGTGGACATTATCAAAGACTTAGAAGTCATTATTTACAAAGGGTTTTCCCGGGGGGCCTAAAATAGCTGTCTTGGTATCTCCATGCATCCAAGTAATAGGAAATTCCTAAGGTTATACTGGAAAAAGAGTGTTGTACCAGTAGAGGGCAATGGAATTTAGCCTAGGGCGCTCTACCATGGTGAGGAGACTGGAGATCTATCTCTCAAGTCTCTAGGAGTAAACACACTTGTTTACATAGATGACACAGGATTGAATCAGCATCAGGAATGTTCCTAATTCTGCAAAATTCACTTGTCAAAAGCCTTGGGTTTTGTGGTAAACCCCGAAAAATCTATTTTCCTTCATCTCCCGTTATGGATATCTTGGGATTCATAGTAGACACCATAGCTCTAACACTAAATATTCATTACTTAAAGGGGACTGCTGAAAAGTTTGTGTCAGAAGGTTTGTGTCAGGAGGTGATGTCCCTCTGCTACCTGGAAGCATGTGGCAAGGTTGTATGGAGTCTCTGGTAGCTTCCCTCCTTCCTTTTCCTGTGTCCTTTTCTCATGTAGGCACATCCAGAGATGCTTACAAGATATCAGAGTAAAATTGTTTCCATTTGGGCAGCAAGTAAAGCTGGTTGAAAAATTTCCGATGGAACGTTTTTCCACTGGAAAATGTTGTTTCTCCTAAACTGAAACTTCCCAGAGGAACATGTCAATTTCAGTGAAATTTCATTTTGGAATTGCTTTTCAAAAACATTTTGATGAGGTTGAAACATTCCATTTCAACATTTTGGAACAAAACATTTCAATGTTTTGTATCAAAATCAGTTTTTGTTTGGAAATTTCTTTTATCTACATTTTATCTACAAATTAAAAATGTCAAAATTGAAATGAAATGTTTTGATTGACCCAAAATATTTTTTTTTCAGAAATTTCATGTCATGGTAGATTTCAAAATTTATTGTTTCCATTCCAGTTGAGAGTAAAATGAATTTTTAAATCACAGAATTTCCCACAAAATGAAAATTCTGTTTCCTGCACAGCTCTGTGAGCAACTCAGGTGGAGCTAACGTGGACCAGTGTAAATGTCCTCTTATTGAGTGCTCTGTGATGCCTCTCAGCAGGCTTAAGCTTGATGAGTCATCCCTGAGCCAGAGAGAGTGATTAGTCATCAGAGGCAATTACCTGAAGGCCTTGTGATAGCCCCCACACCATTCAGCCAGTGATCAGCCAATCCACAGGAGAAGTCCTGAGGCAGGTATATGGGCTCCTAAGGGAAGCAGTCCCTCCAGTGTGTTCAGGACAGTACCTGCCCAGGAGCATTCCTGTTGCCAGAGATTTCAACAGCCTATTCCTGCATCTGCTGCTGCTCTAGCCAACCTTTGCTCCTGCTCTTTCTCCTGCCTCAGCTGGCTACCCAATGACTCTCATGCTCTGTCTCAGCATGGACAGGTGGCTAGGGCATGAAAGTGAAAATGAGGACCTGAGTTCGAGAGAGGAAGAGTCATCTTGGGGCTGAAGTAAGGACAATGTCCGTGATTATCCCACATATTTACTGACAGAGAATCCTTGCAAAATGCTGGATTTCCAGAAACAGAGTGTTAAACTCCTGCCTTTATCTTGGGAAAACTGCAGCCAATAAATCATAAACCTTGATTTACAGAGACTTTGTTTTGGGGTAAAAGCAAAACAAGGATTAACCATTTCACTTTCAGGAGTTAAACTTCTAGTCTTTAAACTATTGGGCCCCATAAGCTGCAGCCAATAAATATATTTTCACTGTTGAAAACAAAGTGGCTCCTCTGTGCTGCCAGAGTTCTCCCTGTTCTCCTACTACTCCTTTTAGCCCACAGAATAGGAGGGGATTGTGGCCAGATTGCTACTGCGCTTCTGTAATTCTCCTCTGGTCTAATGACACTTTAAAACCATAGACAGTCAGCATACTTAGAGCAGCCCAGGAGCTTCTCTAAAGTATCCCAGATCTGAGCCCAGCATAGAACTGGCACCACAATCAGGGAGTTGGGACTAGGGAAAGCAAGGTCAAATTTAGTTTAATAATTTCTGATTACACATCCTGTTCCCAAACTATTTTCAATATTCTATGGATGCACCCCTCCCCCCCACCCGACTTGTCGAGGTGAAAGACAAAGTAAGCTTCCACACTTTCCTTTTCTTGGTGTGTAAGAAGATAAGTGAATGCTGAAGAAGACCAGGGTCCCTCCTTTATCCATTACATAGACACAATCATCTCTAGCTGTGGACCTACTGTGGGACTTGAGAAATTTTGAAATTAAATCTTATCTTGTTTTCCCTAGTTCCTGGAATCACCTGTCCTCTCCAGGCTAATGAACCAAAGAAAAATATCCTCCATTCCTCATGTTCTTGCTCATAAGTTATGTATCTATCACAAAGTCCGCACATATGCTAGTTTATACTATGCTATTGGAACTTTATTCCATGCTGGGGATTTTAAACATACTATGTCAAATTCAGACCAACTGTATTTTACAAGAGTCGTAACATTTGTTTCGTTAGTTTATCTGATTCAGAATCATTTGTGGAGGTAACCTACCTTTTGTAGGATGAAAGGGCCTCACACTGATGGCTGCTAGAAGTGGAAGTGAATAACTGTTATGTAGGAAATTTGTGTCATTATTCCCAGCAAATAAACAGCATTGTCTGTTCCTAGAATCAAAAGAAATATGTTTTAATAGGCCAGAACTTTGCGCTACAGATTCTCCAATACCACTTACAAGCATGCAGACACGAGTGATGATCCATTACAATGTACTTACTTCTGCAAAAATTAAGGCTAACTCTAGCTCATATCTGATAAGAGTTGTGTGAGGCTCAAATGTCTTTCCTGCTGTGGGGAGGATGCTTAATATCCCACTAAGTTATTCTGCTATCCCTGCTTGCAACTATTAGAAGTGATTCTTTAAGATATTTGGAGACTATAGTTTATGTGTAAGGCAGACAGATTGCATTTGTAACATTTAACACATAATAACAATAATAAAACAAACTGACGTGTGTTTTCTATGTAAACAGTTTCTTCTGAAGATAGAGCCAGTGAAATGTTTTGAGAACTTTGACATTTATAGCTGTATTTATAATCTCTTTTGGATCATTTCTGCATGGAGTCACATGTTTGTGTATTTTAAATTCTCTGGAGAAATAAAAATGTTTAAACATAAACTAATGATGTGATAGGCATTTTATGAGGACTTGTTCAACATGTGCGCATGTGCATGCTACACTGCAGTGATTCTTAAGAGAGCGGGTGGGCGTTTTGTAAACGTCTGAGGTCCAAAAAAGGATCTTGGTGTTAACATGATTACAAATAGAGAGTGTATGTTACAACATAGAGGGAAAGTAGCTCATACTTTCCCAAGCAAAATGGGATTTGTTATAGTAATTGCTGTGATGTTTTAAAATAATGGAAGATGCCTTCACTAGGTAGAGAAAAGATATACCTCCACTCAAAAGTATGCACACACATCTCATATATCAATGAATTCATACCCATCTATATACACATACTGTATATGCACTTGTATTATTATGATTAAAACTGAGTGGATAATATGCAACAGATAATTTATTTGATTAATTCACTCTCTTTTTCTGCTCCTGGTACATTTGTGAACAGATTGTTGATTCCCTGAATTTACTCAACATTCAGTAACACTTGATATTTTTTTTACTCAGTGGTGTGATCACAAACAGGCCAGTATGAGTATTTGATACGCGACATTCAGAACTCTAGTTCTATCAGCTGTGATTGGTCACGTGAGTCACATGGTATTGTTCCTGTTACCCGGCTGGATGAAAATAACTCTTATAGTAAGGAATTAAAGGGGAGCTAAATTTCTAAGGGAGGAGCAGCAGATCAGCTGTTGGCCTTCCCCAAGGTATTAAGCTACAGAAAAATTTCCTGGCCTGGTGTAAAGATTATATTTAATTTTGTCTCCTCATATTCACACAAAGTAATTGCAGGTTTCTGTTCAGTCCTAGCTGTGAAGGGGACAGGTATGCTGTTGTCTGGCTCATGTAATTGTTTCTGGTGCCAGGGCTCTTGAAAAGTGTTTGGGAACTCTGTCCTTCTGCAGTGCCCCATATAAAACATCCTAAATGCCATTACTGGCCATCAGTACTCACTGACAAAAAGTAGCCGCTGCAGCAGAGGATGGAGAAATGGGTCTGTCAAAAGATATATTCAGGCCAGGGGCGGCTCTAGGGATTTTGCCGCCCCAAGCACGGCAGGCAGGCTGCCTCCGAAGCCACGGGACCAGCGTGGCGTGCTGTGGCCTGGAGCCACCCCTGATTCAGGCAAAGACCAATACAACACCGGCCTCAGCATAGCTTGCTCCTCACCATCTGGAGCTTGTGCCATCTACAAATACTCATGTGCGGGAACTTAAACTTCCCACTCTGAGAGCATTTATGTATCTCGGTGGCTCGAAAGGGAGACCAAAAGTGGCATATGCACAGACAAAGGACACTTGGTTTTAAATTTGAGTATTTGCACAAACTGTTTTGCAGTGCTCATCCAGCTTTCCCTTTCAGTATTTCATATTTACACCACACTGTAGGTCAGGGCTGGTTATTTATAAAAAGAAAAGAAGCCACAAAGAGTTTACAATAACTGGGAAACTCCTCCCATGACAGCTTCAGATTTGTCACCAGCGATTACGTTAAGAAGCTTGACAGAATGGTACCAGATGCCCAGATGTCTTCTTTACTAGAAAATTGATAGTTCTTTCAGGACCTCGTGCAATTCCCATTACACTCAATGGTCTGACATCAGTGGTCACTGGATAAACCCTAATGTCATTAAATAGGTTTCCCTATTTAGCAGTCATACCTGAGATCTGAAATGATGAAAAGGAGCGGCGTTTCCATAATCAGAATTGAGGGTTTTTTTCAACTGTTATGATATGTCCTTATGGCAGCGTGCCTGTCTTCTGAGGATTTCAAAGTGCTTTGCAAACATTAAATAGTTAAGCTTCTCAATGCCTCCCTGTGAGGTAAGTTACTAAAATGCGCTTTCTCCTAAACTCTGCTTACATGCTGGCTCATGGCAACAAAAGTCAGACTTCTCTCTTTAGTATATTGAATCCCAGGTAGAGTCAGGCAATGGGGGAAAAGAGCACAAAGGACAAGAAATGCTGTTATGTGGCATACTGTGGCTTGATAAAATTTCTTGTAAGGGAAGATGCGCTTTGATCCAAGCTTGCGGACGGAGGAATATTATCACTATAATAGTTCTTCAGGAGGTGGAGTGGTTTAGGCAGCGATCCCTGGGGAATGAAAGTGAAAGCAGGAGGGAGAAGTCTAGCACATAAAGCTCACGTAAATAAAGCATTGACCTTTACTTCTGACACTCTTTTTCAAATTCAACTTGCTCTCTTAAGTGAAACTGGAGAAAGGTTGGTGAAGGGTTTACACCGCTGGGACCAGTGTAGGCCCATCGGACGTCCCATGGGAAATAATTGGAAAGGTCATACATAGTTGCTGACTTTCTTTTAGTTCTGCAAAGGCACCCCCAAAACTTTATTTGAATTAGGAGTCCTGAAGATTGTAAACCTCCATTTCCTGTGGATGCTACTTCTCAACATGTTCTCAGCTCAGCTCCAGAGCATTTAAGAGAGTAGGAAATTAGATATTAAATGTGAATTATCAAAGTCATGGCTTTTGGCAGTAGCAGCTAAATAATCTTCTGCTTGTTACTTTCTTCAATCTGTCAGTCCACCCATGCAAGGTCTGCTGTTGCACACTGCTGCTTTCTTTCTCTCTGAAATTTCTTTACTGCTGCTGCACATGCCATTAGCTATAGGAGTCCCCAAAGCATCCTGGGAAAATCAACACAGTCCAACAGAGTTTCTTAGCATAGTAGATAAGCATGTTCTGGAACCCAGTCAACCAAAGGTAATTATGAGGTCCATGCTGAGAGGATCAACATAAGTTATAGGGATCACATAGTCCATGACAGATTAAATATTTGAAGGATCACATCAAATGGCTAGAAGTAGCTTTTGTATGCTGCTGTACGTAGTAAAAACCTTTTCCCCAAACCTTATTGTTTCCTCCTCTTTCACGTAATACGTTATCCTTTATCATTTTTGTTCTTCCTTCCTATGTACTATCTTTCCTTTTCACTCTCTTTCTTTCAATTTCTTTTCCTCCTCCTCCTCCTCCTCCTCCTCTTCTTCTGTCCATCCCAGACCAAGGGTCTGCCAGAGTGCACTAAACATTTCAGTACAGAATGTTCTATAGGCTAAGATAAGAAGTGCTGCTTAACCATCAATATCTGTTCATGCCACATCAGGTTGAGATTAAAGTGAGGATCACCTACTGTAAGGCGTGTAAAATATCTCAGGATCACAAGCCTGAATCCCCACCCTCATCACTGAGCAGAGGATGAATATATCATTTTACTTTAGTGTAGCATAAATGACTGAACTAAGTGAATCAATAAGCAAAGGTTTTTTTCAGGTTTCTGGACCGAAAGAACTGATTGGTAGTAATATGATTGCTTTATGTAGAAAGTGGGTAAGATATAGAGTGCTGCCATTGAGACAAGGGAAACATTAGTTGCTGTCAATATTCTCAGAGAGTTCTACTCATTGCGTTGATGCTTTATAAATCTTTGTTGTGTATTTGGTGCAACAGAGTCACCCAAATCCACTTACATTTCAGATAACACATTAACATAAATAGCCAGGTAGGAAACAGGAAACCCAGCCATTTCCTATTTTTTTTTAAATATAGATTACTGTGTGAGAAACAATGCATTTTCTTCCATGTTTGCTACAGTTTTTTTCTTCAGTGAACAGCATGCATGGGGGAAAGGAGCAGGTATATAAGATATTAATGTATTTATAGCCTAGCAATTGGGAATTTAACATCCATATGGATAAGATGTATTCAGTGGCATTACAAGTATTTAAAATATTTAAAAGAAATAAAAAGTCTTGTGTATATTAAGGGATTTTTACATTTATTATGAATGCCTCTCAAATTATGTGCTTCATCCTAAATTAAAGCCATTTACTGTATCATACAAGATCATAGCTCGTGCTTATCATTCTACATTTTGGGCATGATCCTCACCTGGTGCAAATCAGAATAGCTCCATTGACTTTAATGGAGCTACATCAGTTTACGCCAGCTGAGGTTCTGGCCCTTTGTTCTGAGACACTGGCCTGATTATTTCCTCCATTTTCTGTGCCCATCAGATCTGCACTAGAAACTGATGATGAAAAAGTATAGGGAAAAATAACTTCTCATGTCTGGACTAAGTTATTTTTAGTCATGTCAGCATAATGCAAGTGGCAGAATGATATCTGAAGTCAGTTACAATCTGTAGCACCTACTAGTTCTGTAACAATCCAACCACCAGTGCCAGTTCAGAATTCAAAGTGATCTTGGTTGCACTTTGGTTGGTAGCTTCTGTAATATTGCCTCCCCATTTCTTTCTTCTCTTCCTGAGCATTCCTTAGCCGTATTTTAAACTTCATGGCGTGATGAGTACATCTCTCCATAAAAAATGAGTCCGTTAGCCAATGTGTCAATGGTGAGTTTCTGATGTCCATATATTTGGAGACTAGGTTAATATTCCCAAATTCATTTTCATTTTTAAAGTAGGATTTGAACTCAAGTCCCCAAAGGTAAAAGTATTAAGCCACTGCACCATCTTCTTGCTCCCTACAATTCATAGCAATTGAAATATATAGAGAAACTATAAAAGAATCTTTTGGGGAAAAAAATAGCCTGGGTCTTAAAACACGACCTGTATAAACAGAGGGATTGTTTTCTGAAAGGAAACATTTGTCCTGTATTACAACCCTTTAATTTACAAGGCACATGTACCAGGAAAGAACTATCTCATTGCATGGTGACTTAATAAGACATATTGAGAAATACCTCCACAAAACTGCCTGTAGAATATGTGTGTGTATATGCGTGTGCGTATGAGAGAGAGTGTGAAAGTAGCTGTACAATTAGACTTATGTACAAAAGTAATTACCATGTTGCCTGCACTCTGGGTTTGGAGGACAAAAGTAATCATGTATCTCTCTATAATAATAATAATGAGTAAGGTAATTACTATGTAAATACCATGTCACTACATGGTAATTACTGTGGGCCAGATTCTGCCACTCTCACTCATTTTGAATAGTGCCTTATTTAGTGAATTGACCCATTGATTTCAGTGCAACTACTTGGGGAGTTTTGTATTCAGTATGAATAAGGGTGGCAGAATCTGCCCTTGTGTAATTAAATGGTCAACAAGCAATTACTGCATAAGTATCGCATAACAGAACCCTGTAAAAAATCTCTAACAAGAACAACAAATATATTTAAATATTTCATTAGTAGATTCAACCTGCCCTACCTCTAGTATCATTAGAAGGACACTTTATACTGCACCTCAATCTCCTTTTCCCTGTCTGGCTCCCCCAACCCCCTCCAATTTTTTTGTTTGTTCATTTGAATCAAAGAACAAAATTATGACACAATAGAAGAGAAGCATCAGAACAATAATATGCCTCTCTTCACCTACCTATCCCCATACATGCTCACCCTGTTGCAATAGTCTTATAGCAAAAGCTGTAGGTACACTAGAAGGAGGAACAATATTTTAGTAGATAGGGAATTGGACTGGGACTCAAAAGACCTGCGTTCAGATCTTAGCTACATACTTCTTGCAGCTACATATGTCTTGTGTGACCTATAGCAAGTTACTTAATCTACCCAGTGTGTTAGTTTTCCATCTGTAAAATGGAGATAGTACTTTGCTACCTCATAGGAGTGTTGTGAGGATAAAATCTATTAATGATTGTGAGGGGCTCAGATACTATAGTGATGAGGACAAAATAAGTACATAGATTTTTTTTTCATCATATTGAGCTGCCTGTGTGCTGGCTTTGTTCTTTTTCCACTATGCATAAATAAAATATCTAATAATGATAGTACTTTGCACTTGGGTTCGTTCCTCTAAGGATCTCAAAGCACCATGAAAGCATTAATGATTTAAGAGTCTGCCCTTGTTGCTAATGAAATAAATGAATGAATTTAGTGGAAGCATGATCAAGCCATAAGAGTCACAACATGCCAGGGAGTTAGTAAGTATTATTGTACCCACTTTACAGATAAATAAACAGAGTCACAGAAAGTATGTGCTATTCTACAGTGAACAAGTGAATAGAAACCAGGATTCCTGATTTATAAGGCCAAATTCCTGTTGGGCTCAGAGGACAGAACACTGCTAAAGTGACGGTTAGAACCCAATCCTCCTGACATATAAGTAAATGGCATTGCACCCACTCATGCCAGTGATGAGTTTCATCCTCTGTCTCCTGCTCTATGGACCAGGCCATGTGACAAGGGTTAACGGAGCCAATAAAATGAAAATCAAGAGGTCAAAGCACCCCCCATCCAACAATAACAAAGGTATGATAGTGTACCTAAAAGGTGTTTCTGTTTTCTGAAGCAGTCTGTCGCAAGACCACAGTCAGACTCATTACAGATGTAACTCACCAGCATCTAATTGGTATTCCAATATCTTTCAGCTGTGACCTAGAAAGAAAGAGTGGAGCAGAAGAAAGTGATACAAAGAAATTCCTGTTATAGTCCTTGAGTTGTAGGGCAAATGCCTGTCCCTATACTGTACATACATAAACAGCTCTTTCTCAGCTGCGATTTAATGTTGCTATACCTTCAATTGCAATTACATTGAATCACATTGCAACAAATCTTTGTAATGCCAATCTCATCTTTCCACCTCATTGACAGCTCTGGAGATGCATCTGAAATTCATAGTAGCCTCATAGCCTATGGCAAGAGAAATCCATGCTGCTAAAATTTTATTTTAGAGTTCAAGCTGGTTTCCCTCAGACTAGGACTCTCTGTTTTTAATCTTTTGCTGCCTAGCACATTGTATCAAAATAACCAGCCAATACTGTTAAACTGTCAGGGGTCTCTGTGCTTCTGAATTTTATCAGGAGAAATAAATACTGTAACATACACATAACAAATAATACATATAGACAGGATTTTTAACATTAATAGAATTAAGATCAGGAAAAAAATAGGTATAAACTTTGACTTGGCGCTGCCGTTCCCTTTTACAGAAAGAAAAGGCTGGAGGAGAATATTCAGGCTGATTTAGTGGCTCAGGCTGATAGGGACTCCAGGCTGGATCCCAAATTTGAACACCATTCAAAGGGAGAGATATTTAAAAATCCCAGAAAAAGAGATATTTCCAAATTAATGGCATTGCCCGAATGCCTTGGCTCCTTGCACCCCACCAGGAAGGTTTATTATTTTCTGGTAGAATGTTGCTTGAATGGGGAGTGGTAGTCAGTGATGCGTCAGAGCTGCTCTTTGAAGACATTAAAAAGCTGAATGCACAACAAAGAACAGATGTTCCAGCATGCTTTATTTATGCACCCATCAGCAATCTTCCAATGACCACAAAACACAGGCTTTTTTTTTTTACTCTTCACAATATTATTTTCTGATCAACACACACTATATTTTTTTCTACAGCTGAAGTCCTCAGTGTGTGTGTGTGTGTGTGTGTGTGTGTGTGTGTGTGTTTGTGCGCTTGTGCTTGAAAGTCTGTTTCCATCAAAAGCAGGCTTCTATTGAACTGTAGAACAGGTGTGGATTCTGCAATTAGATCACATTTCAGAGAGAGAGAGACACTGAGGCTAGTAATGGCGGTGAATTCTTCACAGTCAAATGCAGCACCATAGCGACCAGTAACAATGAAGAATAATAGGTATTAGTATTAGGGTGATTATTTTTAGTTTATGGAACCATTTGATTGAATACTGCCATAAGGCATGGTTAACGTGTGCACAGCACAAGCCAGCTGTAGAGCAAACTTGTTTTACTGGCACTTATCTGAAATTCTCATCTCTCCCACCCTCTCTGCTCACAATTGCAATGAAAGTAGCGATTAGGAAGTGAGTTGTAATGCAGATTAAATGTTATGATGTACCAAGATCCTGATAGGTTATTAAAACTCACTTGCATTCGTTGTGTTAAAGGTATAGCATTGGCAGATTTTTCAGCTAGTCTACATCTTTTAAAGATAAAACTAAAGGGCATTTCAAAAATCCGTTTGTAACCAGGAGTCTTTTCAATAGTAAGCTGCCACATTTATGAGCTTGCCACATGTGTTTTACACCTGCGTGCTGTAAATATATATTAAGTATGAAACAACTTGTGGTTCTGGTATTGATGAAGCTGATTTAAACTGGTGTAAGGCCTCACACTACCTACGCACAATGGGCCAAATCTTCAGCTGATGTAAGCTGGCATTACTCCATTGAAGTCAGGGGAGCTATATCAATTTACACCAGCTGAGGCTCTGGAACAGAGTATCAAAGGGAGAAGGACAGTCTTCACTTGGAATTTCCTTGCATTTGTTGGTATAACTCAGAGGCCTAGCTTTGTATTTTTGTATAATGTTTGGGACTTACATAGATGCAGAGAAGTTTTAAACACAGAGAGAACCCTTGGCTTATCTTTCCTCTTCCAGTTGTCCCCATGCTGCATTCCAGAAGACATGGCTCATTGGAATATTGGACAGTAGGCAAAATTCCTATCTCTTTCGATGGATCTTGAAGCAGGCATTGTGTTCTTCTTTCAGGCTCAGAATTTTTTCAAATTTATCATTCTCATCATCAAGAACAGTTTTCCCCGATGTCACTCATATCCTGACTCTGTCATTATGCCACCTTCAGTTATTGTTAGTAATAGCAGCAGTAGTAGTAGAAGCAGTAGTATTTTACAGTGTCTAAAAGTTCTAGAAGCCCCACAATAGAGATGAATTGTGTAATCTTATCTTTGTAGATTAAGCAAACTAAATCTAAATCTTACTCAAGGGTTTAGCATGCACTCTGTAAATATCATAGTCATTTCATAAGAACATAAGAACATAAGAATGGCCATACTGGGTCAGACCAAAGGTCCATCCAGCCCAGTATCCTGTCTACCAACAGTGGCCAATGCCAGGTGCCCCAGAGGGAGTGAACCTAACAGGTAATGATCAAATGATCTCTCTCCTGCCATCCATCTCCACCCTCTGACAAACAGAGGCTAGGGACACCATTCCTTAACCATCCTGGCTAATAACGATTAATGGACTTAACCTCCATTAATTTATCTAATAATCTTTTAAATGCTGTTATAGTCCTAGCCTTCACAACCTCCTCAGGCAAGGAGTTCCACAGGTTGATTGTGCACTGTGGGAAGAAGAACTTCCTTTTATTTGTTTTAAACCTGCTGCCCATTCATTTCATTTGGTGGCCCCTAGTTCTTATATTATGGGAACAAGTAAATAACTTTTCCTTATTCATTTTCTCCACACCACTCATGATTTTACATACCTCTATCATATCCCCCTTCCTCTTTTCAATTTCAATTTTTTTTGTTTTGTTAACTATAATATATTTTAAAATTGATTGAAAAGGCATTATTTTTTCAAAATTCCTTTTATATTGGATCCATTATTTTTTAATTCACGTTTGATTCAAAAAAGCAGCATTACTACCTTTTTCCTTGACATAATGCCAGCTTCTTTGCAGATGTTGCAATATCAACATTTTTGCTATGATTTTGTATTGCAATCTTACTGTGCATTAACACACTTCCATTTATTCATCTGATTGAATACGGCTACAAGGCACAGATAACGTATAATAACAGTGCACAGTATGCATTACCTAGCGTTCTTATTCCACAAAGATGCTGGCAAATGTAATAGTTGCTGCACACACAAAAATTCTGTGCTGAATTTTGGCAAAGGCTGGCAAAAAAACACCTCCAAAGGGCACATCCTGTGATGTAAACCTTAATATGAGTTATGCGAGTTACAAGAACAGCCATAGGACTCCATACTATATCCATGCACACACTGAGCAATGATATATAATATATTACCAACATCATTTTTGAAAGTAACATTGCATGATTTTCAGCTTCTTTTCAAACATAAACAGTTCAGATATTTCATTTACCGTTATTCTTACTTTTTGCTTTTCTGTCAAGGCTAGTGGTTTGAAAGACATAAGGATAAACTCACTACTTTTTGTGCCATTCCATTTCTCAAAAATAAGCCAAACTAATTTAATTTGCTTTAAAATTGTATCTTAAGTGCAAAGTTGCATGCCATCATTTAGCCCTCTGAACAAAAGAATTGCTGAGTTACAACAGCCTATTCAAATATGTTTTTGACTGGAAATGCAGATGCCTGCTAATTTGTCTTCTCATTTTCCAGTCCATATAGAATTGCCCATATCTTTGTGATACAACAGCCAGAACTGAAGATGTCTGTCAGGGGGACATGTGACTATAAGGGCCATCCACTTACGCAAGCTCTCTAGAATAATATCCTTCACTGCTGTAATCAACACTAACAAGAACAGTCAAATTAAAAAAAAAAACCACATGGAGAGAAACCTGCATATTAAAGTAAAAGCCAAAAAGAAAAAAAAGAAATTGAAAAAACACAAAGAGGGAAGGTCAGATTCATATGTAGGTTTTCTATGAAAAATTAACAGGTAGAAAAACAATGTCATTTCCTCAGGTGAGAAGCTCATCCCAACATTCTCACTTAAAGGAGGTGGCCACCAGTGAGAAGCATTTATCAAGAGAGAGATGAGGGGAATGACCAACATATCTTAATGCATGAAGAGGAATGCTTGTCAACCAAAAATCCAAGGTCATTCTTCTACTACTGACTGAAGGACTTGCTTGTCAAAAGCTGCATCAGATGAAGAAATTAAATCAAGCTTATAGAGCTTTTGAAAGTGTGCATGTTTGACCACGTAGTGGCTAGCTAAATACTGTGTGTTTTTCAGGAATGCCTAAGCCCTGTATTTTATTGCGTGAATTATAATGTCCTCAGGAGGGACAGGCCTCTGGTTTTGTGCGCTTCCCTAGAAAAGACTCTGTTCCACTTGGATGTTAATGACATAGAAGTGAGGGTGGAAGCTTATGGACCATTAATTCAATCTCGAAAGCTGCCATCCTGCTGAGGTAAATCTTCATTCCCCATCTTGTACCACTGAACTCTTTTGGGTGCTTTAGCTTAGAGAACAATGAAGGCAGAACTATATCCTGTGACCTGTTTTAGGGAGGAGCTCTATGATGTAATGATGATCACATTGTTCTTAGGCAACACGTCACATTTCCTCTCCAAGAGCAGGGCCTCTAATGCAGATATCCTCTTGCAGCCATAATGACTCTTATGATGGCTCCCATTATATTTCTATTCATAAAAGAAGATGGATGTGTCCTTAAGTGGTTTGGGTGGAGTAGCTGGGAGAGTTGAAGTAATTGATTGATGCCATGCGAGGTACTTTATGAGTTGTCTACCTTAAGGAAACACATCATAGGCCTAATCCTGAGATATGCTGACCTCCCACAAATGCTATGGAAGTCAGCAGGAATCCTGGGCACTCAGCATCTCACAGGATAAGAACCTATGTTAGGAGAGGACAACATATAGTTTTCCTTGGTATCCAATACACACACTTGGGCAATGATCCATCCATAAAACTCTCTATTGTGAAGAGAACTGAACACATGCATCAATTCAGCTTAGCTTTGAGGAATCCCTTGGTTATACCTTTATGCCAGTGTTCAAACTTTCACCACATTGCAAAATTAGCTCAATTGATTGGAATTTTCTTTTTGTAACAATAGAACTGTATTGATCACAGATTCAGGGTATGTCTTGCATGCTGTCTTCTGCCTTTCATCAGCCGTGTGGTCCATGAAGGACAGCTGAGCTGTAATATGGAGCCAGACCTTGGTGCAGGTGATCCACTAAGGAATGTGAAAGGAAGTGAAGGATCTGCCATAAATGCCACTATGAATGAAAACCACAACCTTCTTGCCCACCATAGTGAGACTAAAATGCCAGTACATTTTCTCTTTAGATTTGTAGAAGAACTCTAGGAGGAAAAGGGAGCAGGCCCTACCATTACTGAAATAAGGCATATATGGTTACAGTCCAGCATTGTCTTTTCCTGCATAGGTGTCATGACATTTTTCACTGATGGGAAGTGATCTCTGCTTGATAAGTCTCATTGTTTTGTTAGTGCCTGGAAAATTAATGTCTTCAAGCTCCTGAATGAACTGACCTCTGGCTGAACCAGTCTGCTGTCTCTGAGAGTCCCTCTTTCATTTATTTAGGGCCAGATGTTACCATTCTTATTAATGAAAAATAGTACTTTACACTTCATGTTGTTTCATCAGAAGACACAGCTCAATGTGAAAAACTGGGCCTCAAAACTAAAAGGCCTAGTTACTCACACTGAGATATTT
Source organism: Mauremys reevesii (assembly GCF_016161935.1). NCBI lineage: Eukaryota > Metazoa > Chordata > Testudines > Geoemydidae > Mauremys > Mauremys reevesii. The sequence continues at coordinate 67,341,705 of NC_052624.1, read as the reverse complement.
TGGTGTCTAAGAAATTACTTTTTCAGTTTAAAATGAATCTGTGTGGTTGTGGCAATAGAAAGATTTGTAGTTATGTTAGTGCCCCAAACTGTGCTAGGCACTTCAAAGATGACAAAAAGAGATACTCCTTAGTTTGTAATTTAAATATCATGTATGACACAAGTGACTATTTCCAGCATTAGTGAGGGGATGGATGGATGAAGAACAGGATTACAGCAATACAGTTACATGAGAATCCAGCTTGTAAAACAGTGCCTGATTCTTCAGTCCTTATTCAGACAAATCATTTGCCCATTGGAATTACTGAAGGAAATGGATATTTTTAAAAGTAAGAACAACAATAATGGGTGTGTGGTGAAAACACTGTGGAGATAAAATGATGGTGTCATATGTACTGTGAGAAAAATATGTTGTGAAACTAAATAAAAAAGTTCACCTGTTTGGAGTTAGATGCTTAATATACTTAACATCAGTATGAGATGGAGCAGCAAGGAAATACCTAGTAAACAGAAGATACCAACCACCTGGTACCTATAATTATATTTATTTCACACTAATGATAAAAATGTTCTATATTATTTATGCTTATGATACATCATATTTTAAAACAACATGTTATACCCAGACAACACTTTCATCATCATGTCGTTTGAGAGGGAACTTTTATCATCACCATCTATAGCTTTCACAGCATATATTATTAACACAATGTTCCTAAAATAGCTACCTCATGAATTGCCACAACCAATTTCCTTGGCTATTAAAGTGGTATTTCAGCCCCATCCACCATCTCACCACAAAACATCTGGACAATACCTTCCCGGCTAATGTTCTGTACAGTGTGACATAATGACCAACCAGGATCACAGAAAAAGACTGAATTGATAAACCCATTATGAGCAAGTAACAACAGAGGGATCGACTATATGCATGTAGTCATTTAATATTCTTGCTTGATGTTTGCTTTCTGTCCAGGACTACCAAAAGTAAAATAAATATGAATATTTTGTAGTCTAGAAGAAATCCTATGTGTTGTCATGCAAAAGATCCACGTCTAACCAAAATTCATTCCTTCAGACCAGAAGAGCTAAACCTAACTGTTCTTAGACAGAAGAATGCTTGGACCCTAAGGAAGGGAGATTCTTGAATCAGTCTGCAGTGAGCCCTCTGACTGTTTCCAGAACATCCTTGATGGATTCTGGAAGGATCCTAATTTAACCTTTCTCTGCTGAAGAGACTACCTTTGAGCTCCCAAAGCATGGAGGGTAAATAAAAATTAAAATATGGGGATATTTCTTGGGGCCCTCTAGAGAGGCACCAAAGCAATAATACATTGTGTAATGTGGATTAGGGTGATGTGTAAATTGGCCTCTCCTATTTGGGTTGATACAAATTCTGGGAAGCCAACAAACAGTCAAAGGACTCTCACAATCTTGGAGTTGTTGAAAGCACTCATTCTCTATTTCTATCTTCAGGATGGGGCACATTTCATGTCAGCTGATGCTGTTATTATTCAATTCCCAGGCACAATTCTCTGTCACTAACAAGATGAAATACTAGGTCATCCACATCAAGTTCCAAATTTTATTTATTCAAGAACAGTTAGGTTTTTATGATTTATGTTTCTTAATGGCTGCCGGAAACTTTTCCAGAAGAAAAACGATTGGCAAGCTCTAAGGAAATGTATCCTTTTACAGGCAATTTGGTTTTGAAAGGAAAGTTCCAAATTATTAATATGATAATTCCCTATGTCTAGAAATAGTTCAAAGTCAAAATATATGCTACTTTGAGATATACACAACTTGACATACTGACAGGTAGGCAAGTAACGCGCAATGTTTTGTTAAACAAAAAACAAAAATAAACAGGGTACCCAAAACAATGTCCCCTCAAAGTCCATCTGGGATTGGGCCAAGTATTGTTTCCTCAGGTCTTATTCAGCCCTAGCACAGAGGTGAAAAGAAACATAGTAAGAAGAAGAAATAAGAGTGTAGCAGTGGGAGAAAAATTAGAAAACTGTGGACTTTCTCTGCCTAATGAGTCTCTCTCTCCACTCCTACCGCTCTCTATTAAAGCAACTGGCAGGTGCAGTATTATTCTGCAGATGGACCAAGAGTGGCACACATACAATTATATAAGTCTGGCACACATGTGTTTCTGCTTTACATTAGATGCCAGCTGACCCACCAGTAGCCAGAGCTGAGGGGACATCCCCAACAGTTGTTGTACATGGAGAGGAACCAGTCCACTGGCAGTACAGTATTAACCCTTCTCCAAAGAACCTGTATCTGAGCCAGAGAAATCGTTCTCACTTTCTCCTGCTCCAGGACTGTCACTCTTTATTTCTCTTCCCTTCATTGTCACAGAAGTGAAGATTGTTTTGGATGGGATTAAGTAGGAACAGCTGGTTCTGTAACACTTAGGAGCTCCAAACTTACACATGTGCATCATGTTCTTTCATTCTTCTCATTTCTACAACAGCTTCTTTCGGGTTATTTTAGGTTGATCAGTGGAAGAAAAGGAAAGGAGAGGGAGGCTCTTCTTATTGTTCAAAATGATCACTATTTTTTATGAGGAAGCTACTTTTATTAAAAAATGGACCCATTTTCCATTGGAAAAGGCCCAGTTTTGCTGATAAACTGGCCTAGTGGCCTGATTTACTATGGAAGTTAGGTGCCTAGAGATGTAGATAGATGCCTAGTGGGACTTACAAAGCCACTTGAATGAGTTAGCTGCTTAAAACACATTGATTTAAAATGGGAATGAGGCACCTAATCTGTTTGGGCACGTTTGTTAATCCCATGAGGCATCTATCTGCATCTTTAGGTGCCTAAATTCCTTTGTAAATCTCATCCAGATTCACTAGACAATGGGCCCATTTTTTTTGCTTGGAAAATGTACCTAGTTTGGGGTGAGGGGAAACCTTTACAAAAATTTACCCATTTTTGAGATAAATGAAGAAGATAGAGCAATCTAGGACCAGATTCTTGACCCCACTGTGGAGGTGCAAAGGGAACACAAAGTCAACTTAATCCTCTCCCTAGGAATTCTCCAGTGAAAGGGAATCCCTAGATAGTATAGAGCAGAGGTTCTCAAACTGTGGTCCGTGGACCACCAGTGGCCCGCAAGCTCCATTCAGGTGGTCTGTGGATAGTTCTCTTTAAGGTGCATGCCTGAGTGGCTGCACAGAAGAGAATGAAGGGCCACCCACCTAAATAGTGGAGTCGTGCTGGCGTGGCTCCACTAATTAGGTGCCTGGACCCTGGAAAAGACTCACATGTAAGGTGAGGTGGTAGCCTTGGGGAGAATAGGGGGTAGGTGGGAGGGGGAAGTGGGGTGAGAAGAGGAGGTGGGGGGGATTTGTGATGTGCAGGGCTGCGGCGGCCAGAGAAAGAGGCAACTTTCCCCAGCTCATGAGCTGCAGCTGCTGGGGAGTGATGGCCCTCCATCCCAGCCTCAGCTCTGTGGCTGATGTGGCGGGTGAGATACCCCCATCTTTCCCAGCCCCGACTCAAGGGCTGCTGTGGTGGGGGAGAGTGGGAGAGACCCCCCTCCATCCCAGCCCCAGCTCGGGGGCTACCATAGGGTGAACAGATAGCAAGTGTGAAAAATCGGGACGGGGGTGGTGGGTAAGAGGTGCCTATATAAGAAAAAGCCCCAAAAATCGGGAGTGTCCCTATAAAATTGGCTGCCGCAACAGGGGAGAGAGGAAGAGACCCCCCATCCTTCCCAGCCATAGATCGGGGCCTGCCACAGCAGGGAAGAGAGGGAACATCCATCACATTAGAAAAGTAAGACAACTGATATTAAAATATGAGTTGTCCTTTTATTTGTTCAACAAAAAACATTTAATATCAAGGTTTTTTTAATATAGCGCTTTTATCCAAAGCACTTTACAATAGTTAGCTAATGGTACAAAACAACATTTGGAAAGATCATTACATGGTCCTCCGAGACCCTCAGCAATTTTCAAGTGGTCCGCGGAAAAAAAAGTTTGAGAACCACTGGTATAGAGCTTGTGAACCAAGTCTGTGCCCCTCCCACACCTCAGAGCCTCCCCCACCACCTCAGAGGATGTGTCCAGGAAGAAGGGGAGGTGGCTGGAGTGCCTGTGCATGCCAACTATTTCCTGCTGTTAGAACCTTGGGATTGAGGACAGCTGGAAGTAAGTTGGAGCATATTTCAGTAATGCATGGTATTTTGAAGCCTTGTAAGGGAAAAGCGAGATCTATATATAGGTATAGTGTTTAAGGACATGTCCCATTGATCCAAGTTCTCCACTGTCGCAAAAGAAAGAGAGGTTTAGCCTGAAAAGCCAACCACACAATCCAAAAAAAGGAAATGATAGAAAAAGTTTTAACATCATAATAATAAAGAAAACAAGAACAAAATTGGGTTCCTTAAAATAGCTGACATTTATCACACCATGGGATTTACCTTGACTGCAGTATTTAAAGGGTTCCCAACTCTGAGACTGGTGAATACTGCAAATAGCAAGATAAATTTAACTACTGTGAGCAGTAAATGTCACAATTTTAATGGTGTCTACTGGATGCCAGTCGGTTATACAGCTATCCATACGTGTTAATATATAGGGCCAGATTCTCACCTCAGCTACACCAGCATAAATCAGGAGTAAATGATCAATTGATCATTGAGATCAATCAGTATGAAACCTACAAGTCATCAGAATCAGGCCCTACTCCTCTAAAGATGGGGAAAGTTTAGGATCATAATATTGGGCTAATTCTTGAGGTCTTCACTCAGTTTTTATTTAAGGAAAACTCTCCTTGGAATCAATGGAGTGAATAGGGACCTCATGATTTGGCCCATTGTTCTGATGATGGATATGCTGAACAAGTCTCTACAGTTAAGACTGACCTGAGTTTTGCACTTACATTTATAGTAGGTTCAGAAAGAGCTTCTCATCCATTAGGACAGAGCTGATGTTGTCTCTTGTATAGTCAGATTCAAAATGAAATACCAGCTAGGGCATCACTAAGAGATTAAGCAACAATACATTTCTGTTGTAGCTGAGGATATTTTTTTTCTTTCCTTTCAGTTCTTAGCATTGTAGCCTAGAATGTAGGGTGGGGGGGGTGCTTTAAGGAGACTTCTTCACTCCCCTTCCTTGATTATGTCTATAAAAAGCCAGGAAGGGAAGAGCAACAGCAACAGCAACACTTGTACCAGCTGAGGTAACCATGGCACAAAAGGGTGGGGATTAGTGGTGCAAGAAGCAGGCTTTTTCCCTCCTTCCAATCCCCTCCATGAGCTCCATTAGCTTTTCAGGCAGTTTAATTAGCCAGTGAAAGATGTTTCCCTAAACAAACTAAAAGGAGGGAGTCACTTCAAAACAAACCACTGGAGTAACATTAAGAGCCTATTTTTGTCTGCGTAATTCATAAAAGCAACCTGACTGGTAGGATTCTGGAGGCAAAGAAATTTCTATTTAATCAAAAGGCCTCTTGTGATCAAAACTCCTCTATGGCTAGTTCAACCTATTAGACCATTGCAGATGACCAAAGCAAATACTAAGCCTGGATACTGTAGCAAACTGCCTAAGCCTGCCTGCTAGCCTCCATCAGAAGAATAGCATGGGCAGTGATAATCGTTTCTTCAAACCACCATCCTGCCACTGGCCTAAACCTCCTGGGTTGCAGACGTGAGGCACTGCAGAGTCCTACAAAGGTTAAGTCTTACTGTAGGTAGCGCATTTAAAAACTATTCTGAAGTTTCTCAAATTCTATTAAATATGAGGGAAAGCGCCATTGACAAATGAATGTTGTGGTTTTTATCAGAATGGCAATTTTTATTCTGTGAGTGTGAGAAATGGAAGCTAGGTGGTTATACAATTTTGATATTTGATTTTGAGTCTGAGTGTCTGAGTTTTGGACAAAATTTTTCCAGGGATAACCTGTGGTTCCATTACACCACAGAGAGGCACTCCAGACTCTTCCATTTTCAGGCTACCTCATTCTAACCACCCAGAATTTTATTACACATAATAATTGTAGTTGCATAGACTAAGATAATGATAATTATATCTCATGCTTCACAGTGATTACCTGCTGAGGTGAGTGAGGGTTTTTTTCCCAGCATTTTACAACAGAATAGTTGCATTATGAGGTTATTCACCTTTCCCAGGCACATTAGATATTGGTCACTTCCAGAAGCAACATACCAGATTTAATGGATTAAAGGTCTGATCCATTAACACACATCTTATAATTATACAGAACCATAAGTCTTTACTGTAATTAATCAGTGAGAGATTAGTGTATATTCCCAGTGGGAAGATACTATGTCAGAGAAATAAGTTTAGTTGGGTGATGTTCTTAATTAGCTATTAACTCATTATCCAGAATGTTTGTGCCTTTGGACACAACCACCACATATGATAAAATCCTATTTGTATGTAGTCCTTGCAGCGTAATGGGGAATAATTCCAGTCACTTACATATGGTATCTCCAGAGTCTTATGTAGATGTGATGGAGGATTTTGATCTAGGCTTCTTTTAGAGAGCTAACAGGCACACATACATGTAGTGAACCCAAATCCTGTTCCCACTATGCAGCCTGAGTAAATGTGATGAGCCTTGGGGATGCACATGAGAGTAAAAGAGAAGCCCCTCTCCCCACCTTCTGCTTCAGAACATCAGCAGATCCCCATCCATATCTTGTACTCCAGCATAAAGGCTCTGCGATCTTAGTGACTCTGTGCACAGCAGCAGATCCACAAACCCTGGCCTGCACTCAAAAAACCTCTCTGCACAGCAGCACAGGGAATCTCCATGAATCTTGACTCCTTACCAAGTAGTGTGCACACCTTCTCTATAGACTCCTGAAATCCTGTCCACCTAGTGGTAATGCATCAGTTTTTCTGGGTCTGGGACCTTCCACACCTGCAGAGGAGTGGGTACAGAATCAGCCCCAGTTTGTGCATAAGTACTAGGGTTGCCAACTTTCTAATCACACAAAACTGAATACCCCTGCCCTGCCCCTTCCCCGAGACCCCACCCCTGCCCTGCCCCTTCTCTGAGGCACCGCTGTGACGTTGCACTCCATATGTTTTATGGAAATATGGTAATGAGTGTGAATATACTGTAACTGGAATATGCTTCATGTAAGGTATCATTACAAAGCTTATAATCTACTGAGTGTGTTCATCTTATTTGTATGCATGTATCATTCTTGTATCTAAAGCTAGAAATATGAAGAATTACTCTGAAGTCCTAGTGTAACTATGCAAAGTGTGGGCCATTAATGGTGGCTTGGAATCTTGATGACGCCCCTTAACTAGGACAATTGGTTGTAAATGGCTCTGTTTACTTGTAAGCCTTCCTGTATACGTGTGTGCCAGCCAGTGAGTAATGAAGGCTCACAGGACATGTGAACATGTCACATGATACTGGAATCCATCTTAAACCTGGTGCTTTTCCATTTAGAAGGAAGGGTGGGAACCCAGAGAGAGAGAAAGGATTCCCGCCTTGTGCCAAAGATATAAAAGGGGTGGATCAGAACAAAGGGGCTGCGAGTCATGAGAAATCCTCTAGTTACCACCTGAGCTGGAACTAACAAGAACTGTACCAGGGAAAGGATTGGGTCCAGACTAATAAGGAGTCTAGTCTGTGAAAGAAGCTTATTGGAACACCTCTGAGGGCAAGATTTACTTGTATTCAGTTTCTTAAATATATTAGGCTCAGACTTGCATGTTTTGTTTTATTTTGCTTGGTAATATACTTTGTTCTGTCTGTTAGTACTTGAAACCACTTAAATCCTACTTTTTGTACTTAATAAAATCACTTTAGTTTATTAGTAAACCCAGAGTAAGTGATTAATACCTGGGGGAGCAAACAGCTGTGCAGATCTCTCTATCAATGTTATCGAGGGCAGACAATTTATGAGTTTACCCTCTATAAGCTTTATACAGTAAAATGGATTTATTTGGGGTTTGGATCCCATTGGGAACTGAGTGTCTGGGTGCTGGAGATAGCTGAGCAGTTTTGGGTTAAAGTCTGCAGCTTTGGGGGCGTGGACCAGACCTGGGTCTGTGTTGCAGCAGGCTCTCATGTCTGGCTCAACAAGGCAGGGTTCTGGAATCCCGAGCTGGCATTGGAAAACGGGCTCAGAGGTAATTCCAGCATGACCGGTGACAGTCCCAAGTGACCGAACACGTCACACCCGCCTCCATTCACTCCATCCCCCCTTCCTCCATCACTTGCTTTCCTCCACACTCACTCACTTTCACTGGACTGGGGCAGGGGGTTGGGGGCAGGGGGTTGGGCTGGGGTTGAGGGCTCCAGCTGGAGGTGCGGGCTCTGGGGTGCAGCCAGAAATGGGTTCAGGGTGCACGAGGGGACTCCAGGCTAGGGCAGGGAGTTGGGATGCGGGAGTGGGTGAGGGCTTCCACTGGGGTGTGGGCTCTTGGGTGGGGCCAGGGATGAAGGGTTTGCGGTGCAGAAGGGGGTTCGAGGCTGGGGCAAGGGATTGGGGTGCAGGAGGCAGTGTGGGGTCCTGGCTCCAGCAGGGGACTCAGGGCTGGGGCAGTGGGTGGATCTTCCCTGATCGCCGCTCTGCCAGGGGCCACAGGAACATGCCAGCCACTTCCAGGAGCCGCGCAGAGCCAGGGCAGGCAGGAAGTCTGTGTTAGCCCTGCTGCGCTGCCAACCAGACTTTTAATGGCCCAGTCAGCGATGCTGACCGGGGCCACCAGGATCTCTTTTCAAAAACCAGATGCCTGGCAAACCTAATAAGTACAGAGAACCACCAGTGCTGACTTTGTTTTTGCAGGTGGGTGCTCCTCTCGGCCCCTTGCCCCCCCCCCCCCATGCACATGACAGGTAGGGCCTTGGGGGGGGAAAGGGCTAAGCAGGAAGTGGGGGGCAGAGTGAGGGCAGGGTTGGGGGGGGGGAAGAGGCTGTGCAGGGGCGGGGCCTTGGGCCAGAGCAGCAGTTGGGGCCTCAGGAGGACGAGGACGAGCAGAGGTGAGGCCTTGGGGTGGAGTGGGGGGGTGGGACCATTGTCCCACAAAAGATTAATCCAACCCTGCAGGTGTTGAGCACCCCCTCTTTTTTTATGAGTGCTTGAGCACCCATGGAGTCGGTGCCTATTCAGAGAACCATTTTTCTTTACGCAATGATGATTGCCCACTTTGTAATATAGGTGAGTTTGTCTTTAATGATTCCTTACATTTGTATGTGTCTCTGACTGTCTACCTTATTGATTAGCAAGAGTGTATCCTTTCCATATCAACTTTCAGTGGGCTTTAAGTGTTAGCAGAACACCAGTGTGACAGAGCTGCATGTATGCAGAAAACAAATATCCTTTCCGTTAAGTCAGTGCCTCTTGTACATTTCATGGATTGTAATCTTTGGAAAAACCAAGACATTAGAGCTTTGTCAGCTTTGTGAGAACTCTGATGGTATTTTGTGCACACATACACATTCATTTTGTCTGACTTATTAGAGTGTATGGAGAAGAGGATACGATCATTCTTACTTTTCTTTTTATTCTGGTCATCATGACTGTATATCTGAGGGTGTGAGTAAAGGATATGTGCCACAAGCTAACAGACAACTGGGACGGGCAGTTAGTAATACTTTGTGTCAAATCAATACCATTCAGTATATGGTATGCTTGCCATATTTATAGAGTCCATTTTACTCCATGCATGAATTTGTGTATGTTATTTCTACTCTGTCCTTTGCCCACATGAGCAAGACCCAACTTATTTTCAGTCACAGTTAAAGGCTGGATTTTCAGTTGATGTAAATTAGCATAGCTACATTAAAGTCAGTGGGATGGTGATGTTTTACAACATCTGAGGATTTGGTCTGTTGCTAAATTATCGCTTGGGATTCCTGTTGGGATTCCATATCCTGTCTGGATATGTTTATAACACGTAGCCCGGCCATTTAAAAAAATACATTAAGCAGCAAGAGAAACAGGGAGCAATGGGAAGGTTCCTGTGACAGACAGTTTGATGTTAATCTGTCAGTAATTTGATATAGAGAAGGATTAATGATAAGAGTGAATTAAGATTTATATGAACCCTGCTTTAAACTCAGAGGCAAGCCAAACAATGAGTTGGATTCAGGTTAATAGCTCCAGCCAAGAAAATTAGCATGCATTAGGCTGGAAGAAAAGGCAATGGGAGGTTGGACTAGTAGGTGTTTATTCGTGAAAAAAAGATGTGAAAATAGGCCGGGAGAACTATTGTGTGTGTATATACCTTCAAAAATACTTTGTTGTACAGGAAGAACAGGAACCAAAACTGTTTACCCACAGCAATGAATGGAATCATGAACTTATAAGAGACACAAAAAAATGGAGCAGTCCAAAGAGACCGTCATCTCCTTGTTAGAGGGTCCAGGTGAGTAAACAACAGAGCTGGTCAAAAAAAATCTGTTGAAACATTTTTCATGGCTTTTTAACAAATCAGAAATATTCTATTTTCTTCAAAAAAATATTTTCATAGAAAAACTGAAAACCCACATTTTTTCCCTATTTTTTAATTAATCCCTTCCCCAAAAATTCTAAATTTGTTCATTTTCATCAAAATTTTTCACAGGGGAAAAAAAATCTTTCTGGATCAGCTCTAGTGAATAGCTTTCTGGGTAAGGTCATAGGCAGTGGAGAAAGATCAAAGTAACCTGATCAAGGAGCGAGAAGGTTGACATAAGATACCTGAGATCAGAAACTGTGTCGCTAACACGCTGCTTGCTAAAAGGGCCAGAGAAGAGATAAGACACACACTTTAGAAATGTAAGCTATTTCCTGGAGTGACACAAAGGGGACCTAGCGAGATGAATTTTTGCAGTGTTTCAAGCTACGTAAATTAGGCAAACCATCTTGTTTTGTTCAATCCGCTTTTTTCTCTCTGCTCTTAATAAATCTTCCTTTCCTACAATCCCTGTGGTTTTAGACTTTTGCTTGGGGGATTTTACACAGACCATCCCCAAACTGTGAAACTCTCTTAAATCTCTCAGATGATATAGAGGAAGAAGGGGGTCTGTACTCAATATTCTCATTCCCAGAGGCATGGAATAAGAGTTTCATGAGGTGTGTGGTTCTAAAGACCACTGATTAAATGATACATGGGAGACCCCTAGGGACTACGGAGTAGAACTGAGTTTAAGGATAGAAGCCCACTGGAGAGTATCACTTCTCTGGGAGGTACATACTAGAAATGGCCCAAAGGAATAAATAGAATCGGAATCCGCATGAACCTGGGGAAGTAGTTGTGGATCTGAACCTACCACTGCCAGATGCAGCCAAACCAGAATGCCAGATCCAAGACCCATATTTTGAGGCTTGGACTCATCTAGAGTGCATAGATAGCACATCTCTAGCTTAAAAACTGGTTCTTAAATCTCATGATGTCTGCACACAGCACCATCAAACATCTTACCAGTGTCCAGAAAGATACTCAGCAGGTAACCCCACTGTCCAGTCACCCCCATCATTGTCCTTGACATCTCAGCAGTTATTTCATCCTCCTTCCCAACTTGCTCCTTCTTTCCCCATAGATCTCTCATGTTTTGGATCTGATTTTCCGCAGACTCACCCCAGCTTTACATCAGTGCAGCTCCATTGACTTCACTGGAGTTCATTCTGATTTAAGCGTGATGAGAGAATCAGGCCCACTGAAGCCCATGAAAGCCTCCCATTGACTCCAATGGGCTTTGGATCAGGCTTTTCATTTCCTTCTCCTGCTCTTGGCTTTGGGGCCCCCATGATGGTGCCCCTGTTCTTGGTGCAGTCTCTCCTTTCCTGTGCACCAAAGCAACCTTTGTCTCCTCCGTCATTCTCTCCTTTCAAGAATCCTTCCTCCTTTAATCTCCTCACAAAGCATCTCTCTTCTCAGACCCTTTCCTGAGGTCTCATGTGTCTTGTCTGTCTTGGGCTGTAAGCTCATTGGGGTAGGAAATATGCTTTACGCTGAAAGTGCTATAGAAAAGATGCTTTATAATAATAATATTTCCCAGCCCATGGTCTTTCCTGGATGAATCACATTTGACCTTTATTGAGAATTTTAGGAATGGTTTTTCCCCACCTCTTCTAGGCAAGACTTTTTGCTAATATTTTTATGTAAGCATTTAAGTAAGAGAGAGACTATGGCTGCTAAAAATAAAAAATAAAAGACAAAAACATTAATTACTCAGATCAAAACAAAATCTGGGAAAGTGACTCATAGCCCAGAAGAAATTCAGGAAAATCTTGCTTTTTAGTGAAAAAAAGCCCCCAACCTACAGAAAACTAAATGCTCCTCTTGATACACCCAAGTGATTATCATGATCTTAAAGTTACCCAAACTAGATCCTAGTGCAGCTCACACTCCCAGACTGTAATGAAGAAATGAAAGATGTCAATAAAACATGCATGAGTGGGAAGGCAGGAAAGCCAGACAGCTTGAGTTTTACAAATGAAAGATAAATAAAATCGCTGCAGTGCTAAATAAAAGGATTTAATCAAAGCAGAGAATGCAGACTACTTCTATCCATGCAAAGCCAATAAGTACACCCAATAGAGGACTGCCTGCTTTAACAATCTATCTTGCAACCAGATAATTTGTAAATAAATATCTCTTGTCTTATTTTAAAGGCAGTTTTTATAGCACCCTAGCCATGAATATGTCTGAATGCATCCTTGATGTATCTCCACTCCAGTGTTTGGAACAAGATCTTTCATGTGTATTTGGTCTTTAGCATTAGAAAACCTTTGTAACTGTGGAAAAATGCTATTATCACTATAGTAACTTAAATGTTTGAGGTGAGTGACTTCTAGTACTGCTCATGAGCCATCATTCAGAAATGATGTAAAAATGGAGTAAAGATACAAAAAATGATATAAAGATACAACTTGGACTTGCTTTATAATATTCCTTCTTACACCCTCTGCACCTAAAAATTAGATTGATCTAGCTACATCACTCAGGGCTGTGAAAAATTTCATACCCTATGCGATGTAGTTAGGTCGACCTAACCCTCATTGTACATGCAGTTCAGACAACAGAAGAATTTTTCTGTCAGCCTTAGCTACTGCCTCTCAGAGCAGCAGATTACCTACATGGATGGAAAAAAACTTGTGTCAATGCAGGAAGCATTTGTACTACAGCAGCACAGCTGCAACCCTGTAGCTGTGTCACTGAGTTCAGTGCAGTGTGCAAAAGTGATTTAATGACTGTGGTGGCTATATGTCGACATAACTTAGGTCAACATAATTTTGTAGCATAGACATACCTGAACTCTAGCTGCTGCATTACCAGCTCTAGCTTCAGCAGCACTTGAGCTTCAACACAACCACCCGCCACACACCCACACACCAAGCAGGCCAACTAGTTCAAGCTTTAAAGCATCACTTAACTTGAGCTAGAGATTTGTGTGTGTGGACAGGAATCAGGTTAGGCTCCAAATTCAAGTTATAACTCAAGATAACAATGCAGTGAAGACAAGCCCATTGTACAACCCCACCCGGGGTAATTTACCTCAAAGTAAATTACACAGATTTAGTTATGTGTAATTTATGCCGCACTTTAAGTCATCATGGACTTTGGCCACATACATGTATATTTTGTCATCACAGTAATCATAACGGTCTCAGTCAAAGCTTATTGAAAAGGGAGGACTGGGTAGCTCAGGAGATTGAGAAGGAATCAGCAGTCATCTCTCTGGGTCACAGATTCAAATATCACTCAAGGTGGCAGTAACCAGAAATAATTGCCGTCTGACAGCTAGCCATACAAAAGTTTATGCAAAATGACTTAGTGGGTGAAGTCAAGTTCTCTTAGGTGTCCCCATCAATAAAACCACTACCATGATTGGTAGCATTGTTGGCAGGGAGGCGTCAAGTTGATGGTCATGGCAACCGAGCTATCCTTTCATCTAGCACACAAAATATATGCCTAGATGCATAAAATACTGCCAGATACAGTGACTGTGGGCTCTTTATAAATGCCACAGCTAGACAGATAAATCGTTCTTAATATGTGCAGAATCTCTCAGTATGCTCTGCATTCAGTGCTAACTGCTATCATTAAAAATGTTTACTTCTTCTCCTGTGCATTGTCAAATTGCACCAATTTTCATAACTAAATCTTTGCCCCCAGTATAAATTGCTCACTCTTGCAAATATGGCAAAAAAAAATTGTTTGAATTTTTTTCAAACCTTGCTCTGACCTCTAGAGGTGATCCATCCTGGGAGGGGTTGAGGCCATGGACAGTTTTGGGGTGCTTAACCTCTGCAACCCAAGCCATAATTTTTCAGGGGGTAAATGGAAGACTTTGCTCTCCAGGGCTACTACACAAGCATGAAAACTGCCTTAAAATGTTTAAAAACTGATTTTGGTGGAGTTTGCAAGTTTGCTTAAATATTGAATAAGGGGGATTGATCCTCTTGCTGTAGAACTAGGTCTAAGCTTTAAAAGCTCTGATCCTGAAACCAACTTCATGGAGGCATTCTGCTTTGCTGCTATGGAGCCTCACCAAATGCAGCACTGCTCCATCCGCCACATGCCCCTCCCCCGCAGTCAAGAGCAGGATCTGAGCCAAACTTACTCAAGGAAGTGCATGTTTATTGATGAGAAGACCAACCTAGCATTCTCAGAAACAGGGAGTCTTCAGGAGAGATTTGGAGGAGGAGAGAACGAGTGAGTGAGTACTTGGTGAACAAGCAGTGGGAGGCTATTTCCAATGTCGGACTAATCAGCTGCATTTTCACAAATAAGACATTTGGGATAGTTTGGGGGGGAAATGCAGTGAGAAAATTACGATAAGAATCCACATTTTAAATGACAAATTTTCAAGTGTAAATTTCAAAGCTTCAGCTGCAAATGCTCTATTGTTTTGTTTTTGTTTTGGTATTCAAACTCTAAGCACCCCTGAAAATATGCAAAATCTTTCTATCTATATTGTAGAGTAGCTTTTCTCAGTAAGGACATGATTTTCAAAAAAGTGAATGGTAACTGCACACATAAAAATGCATACACAACAATGTTCCTGATTTGCTTGTGCATTTGCCATAATTAGCTGTGCATTTTGTCTTTTTGCAAGCCAAAATGGCTAGTTAAGCATCTAACTGGTTGTTTGTGCATACATATACCTGATTTGTGTGTTCAATTGCATTAACTGTACACAAATTAGGCCCTGAGTACAAGATAATTATTCTTCTTTGAAGGGTTTTAAATGATAAAAGTTTCACTTGATATAGCATACAAATGTGTCAAACTCATATTCCAATTAAATATTAGAATGCTGTTCCATTCTTTTTCGGTATAAAAAAATTAAGAAAGATTAAGTTTTTTTTTAAATGATCCTACATTCATATGATATTGCAAACGGATTAAAGTATTTTTCCTTTAAAGTGATTTTAGAAGCTATTTCTGAGATGTATATCTGCTGTTTATGGATCACAACTAACTTTATCGTTATGTATAAACTGTACTTTTGAGTGCTGTAAGAGGTATCCCCTGTCTCACAATAAAAATATTATGGAACATTATATTTCCATATAGTAATGGCACTCTTATTTTACTAGTAGGAAAGGTATTGTACTAATTTAATTGACTAACATAAAAGTCTCACAAGCAAGATCAATATTTTATTTTCTCAACAGTTTTTGTCAATGAAGGTTTAATTTCACATGCATAGAGGATGTTTCTGTATCTCACAGTCATCATCAGGGGTGTGGCCTCCTTTGATGAGGACAGTCTTGTGATTAAAACACAATAGCCTGGGAGTCAGGATGTATAAATTCTGCTACAGACTTGCTTTGTGAGCTGGGGTAAAGCATTTAAACTCTCTCTGTCTTAGTTTCAACATCTGCATTGAGGAAATAGTAAAATAAGACTTGCCTATTTCTCAGGGGTGATGTGAGACTTAATTCAGTAATGTTTTTAAACTGTATTGATGACATAAGATGGAAGGCACTACAGACAGACAAAATACTGTTATCTAGAGAATATGAGCCCTAGTCTAATCTCTGTTGGAGTGGTGTAAATCTGGAGTAATTCTGCTGGCTTTTACATATTCACACACACACATCTGCATATTCAGAGAACTAGAGATATACCAAATAGTATTGTTCTTAAAATAATAGAATTAGAATTGTGTGAATGTTCATTTATAAACTCACAACTTGGGCCAAGTTCTTGAAAAGGATTGCCAAGGTTCATGAACCTTTCCCTGAATCTATATCTGAGGGATATGTTGAGTGAATCTGGGCCACTTTATGATTTAGGGTGGAAAGCGTCTGAAACTTGATGGTCAGGACTGAGTTTGATTTGAGCTTCTGGGTTTGTTCAAATCCAAAACTCAATGAAAACTTAGAGATTTTGAATTAAAATCTGGAGAGTTTGTCAGCTCTGATTAGACTGTTAACTATCAAATGAATAGGCTTATTTACTGTTCTATTAAACTCTGTAGCTTTCTCACCTAAAGTAAAACGAGGTCATTCCTCCTCTGGCCTTCCCTGTGACAGTTTCATAAACCAGTAGTGTGGTACCTCCTGCAGAAGTAAATATCAAGCTTTAACTAAAGATTTTGCAGTATGTTTATTCATCAGGGACAAGAGGTTGAATTTTCTTTTTATTAAAAGTATTTTTTTTTAAATGACTCAGTGCTGGAAGTTCAGAATGTCCCTATAGTGGCGTAGTGTGTTGAAAACTATTAAAATTACAAGCTATCACTTTACGTTTGGAAGAGGTTTCCTGGTCCTGCTTTTAGGCTAGCAGGCTCTGTAGGGAAGTTTGTGATCTGGGTCTTCAGCAGTTAGTCTGCAAAAGAACAAGTCTGAAGCGAGGTGGATTGAGTTTTGCCTCTCTGGGTCTTCAGCAGTTAGTCTGCAAAAGAACAAGTCTGAAGCGAGGTGGATTGAGTTTTGCCTCTCTGCCTTGGATGCCTCCCTGCCTTCGATAACAGTCTGCGCTCTCTCTCTCTCTCAAATTGGTTGTTGTGTGTTAGATTTCTGGATTCGAAGAAATAAAGTTGTTTTATGCTGCAACTTTTTCAGGAAGACAATAACACCCTCTCCCCACCCCCGTTACCTCCCCTCCAACTCTCTGTGTGCATGTAATGAACATAACAGGTGGAGATGGAAGAGAGGGAGGGATTAGGACTGGGAACAGATTGTGACCTCTTTGGGGAAAGGATTGTTTCTATAGTGCCTTAGCTCAGTGGGTCTCTGACCCTAATTGAAAACTTTAGGCCTTACCTCAGGACAAATAAATAAATAAATAATAGCAAACCCCTGAGGAAATATTTATAAAAATCACATTAATATTTGTATATAAAACATAGGCAAAGATTTCTGTATCATTCCTTTGATATTGGGACACTTCTGGTACTTTGAAAGTGTTCATGTGAGGAGAGGATATGCAGAGATGGTTTAAGAATTCCTCCTTTTCTGCTTTGTGGCATATAAAGAGAAGGTAGAGTAGAGAAGAGTCTGGTTGTGAATACATCTGAGGGGAGTATTTTTAAAAGTTGATTCCTGGAGGGAAAATAAGTTTTGGTGCATCAGGAAAGTAAAAGAATGTAGTGTGAGTAAAAGAAGATACTTTAGCCTCCTGCATTGCATTCAATCATTGCATTGTAATTCCAACTGTTGCAGATTGCTCCTGGGTAACATGGAACCAGATTTATTCTGCGTAAAGCAAAGATGGACTTTTCCCCATACTAAAAACAAACCTTTAGAATCTGGTGCCTGCTTATATATTCAGTGTAATTTTTTTCTGAGTGACATAGCTTAATGGCACAGAATAGACATAGGCGGCTGCTAAGATGTTTTGGGACCCCCATGTACAGACCTGGATTAATATTTAACTACTTTGGATGACTGTGTCAAATAGCAAAGTCTGTGTGTGATACTCTTTTTCTCCCCCCCACTGACAGCACATCCCCCTCTATTTCTTTATTTTTATAGGGCCCAACTGTGAACTTCCGACTCACACTGCTTGTGAGTGTAAGTTACCATTCAGTATGAATAAGGCCTTCACAGTCTGGCCCTTGGAAAACAGAAATCTTTAAGAGCATCCTCATAATTGCATGTTCCTTTCACTCGATTTGATAAATAGCATATGTGGTGAGGTGGGAAAGGTGTTCATATTTTCCAGCTGAAGTATTGCCTGGTGAAGTGTCAGCTTGGGTTACATAACTCATATATAACCAGAATTTTTGTGGCTGGTGAGAGAATAGTTGGTTCACCTAGGCTATTCCCCTGTCTCACACAGCTCTACTGGCCTGTTATTTCATCATGTAACAGAACTTGGGATGACCAATGCATTCCTTGCAAAATAACCATTCTAAAAATAAATTATGGAAGGGGGCAAAGTAATGGCAGGTTTTAAACTGTTAAAATCTCCTAAAAATGATACAAAGCATTTATTTCAGTGGTGGGTTGCTTTTGAGGTCACTGGCTACCCTCCTGTTGGGACATGCTCAGCTCTCAGGAATCAGGCTCATGCTCCTGAGAGGAAGGATGGCTTCGGGGTTTGGATACCGGCCTGGGTCTCATCAGATTAAAGTTCAGTTCTACTAATTTCCTGTATGATCTTGGGCCAGTCTGTTTTTGCCTCTGGACCCCATCTGTAAAATGGAAATAATAACCCTTTGTGAGGGAGTGTATCAGTCCCGTGACACCCTTCCTTCTCCTACCTGTTGTCTGTCTGATCTGTTTAGCTTGTAAGCTATTTGGGACACGGATTGTCTCTTGCTATATTTAGCAAATGGGGTCCCAATCCTTGACTGAGGCATCGAGGTGTTACTGTTATGCAGATAAGAAATCATCACCATTTATAACCCTGTTCTCCAGTAGTGGTGACATTAGTCAGGGCTGGCCTTACCATGAGGCGAACTGAGGTTGCTGCCTCAGGTGCCAGACTGTGGCGGGTGGAGGGGTGCCACTAGGACCCAGAATGTAGAAAATTGTGTCTGCTGCTGGTGCATACATATTCTCTCTGCCCTAGATGCACAGAGATGGTGGAGTGCTGTGCTGGAGGAAGGAGGGCAGAAGAGACATAAAAGGCAGGCAGGAGAAAAGGTGAGAGGGAATAACAGAAAGCAGCAAGAGCTGCAGGCAGAGAGAAAAGAGGAGGAGCCTTTTATGTACCTCTCTAGCACCCCCAGGAGCCTGGACTGATTATCACCAGCTTCTCAGGGAGCTTCCTGTTTCCTGCTGCTTCCCTGAACCCACTTGAGGAGAACAGGCAGTCAACTGAAGTAGTAGGAGCCAGTTAGGCCCTTAAGACACCAATATCTTCCCTCACTCAGGCCCTGCCACCACCTGCTTATTTGTCCCCTTCAACTGAATGCTGAGAGCCACTATAGCTGGCACAGAACAGCAGTCATGAGTGAAAGAAGAAAACACTCCTTTGGGGCAGCATTCAGAAAAAGAAAGAAAGCAAAGGTAGCTTTTCTATCTAAGCAGGAAGGAGTGCTCTTGAGATACATAGACACAAATGTTCATGGTGAGCCTTCCAGCCCCAGTGAGGATGTGAGTGATGAGGAGATTTCTGTTCTTCCAGTTAGTCAGAGTTCAGGTGACCTGGCAGTTACTGCAGCATCCATATCTCCGTCTCAAATGGATGTAACATGCACATTCCTGAAAAAAAGAGTAGGTCAGAGAAGAGTGTGGTGGAGGCGCAAGAAACAGCTGCTGCTGAGTTTAGTTCCTTAAGTCTAGATGATCCAGGACTGTGGACCCACTAGAGCAGTAGCCTGAGGGACTTCCTTGTACTGCATGGGCCACAGCAAGTAAAAAAAAGTCATATTCCCCAAAGACAATGAAAATAGACGTTTCCATCCAAGACATTACTGGCGTGAAATCCCCAATGGTGACAAAGTGGAGAGGTCATGGCTTATGTACTCAAAAACCCAGAATGCTGCATGCTGTTTTTGTAGCAAACTCCTCCAGTCTAATGTTCCAGCCACACTGGGTTCTACAGGAACAAAGGACTGGAAAAATCTGGCTAGAAATCTGGCATGCCATGAGAAGGCAGCAAATCATCAGAGAGCATTCCATAGGTGGAAAGAGCCTGGGATGACACTAAGGTTAAAGGCCACCATAGATGATCAGCATCAAGAGAAGATTGCATCAGAGTCTCTCTACTGGCAAAATGTTCTGAAAGGGCTCATTGCCATTGTGAGAATGCTTCCTATCCAAAACCTAGCACTGCATGGCACTTCAGATCAGCTGTATGTGCCAAACAATGGAAACTTCCTTAAAATTGTGGAGCTGATGGCTGAGGTTGATGCTGTACTCCAGGAGCATCTAAGAAGAGTCACCACCCAAGAAATGTACACACTCCACTACCTTGGAAAAACAATTCAAAATGAGATCATACAGTTACTGGCAACAAAAGTCAAACAGAAGATTGTAACAGATCTCAAGTCAGCAAGATATTACTCTGTTATTCTGGACTGCACGCTGACATCAGCCATACGGAACAAATGACTTTAATGGCGCGTTTTGTAACAATAACAGAACCTAGTGAAAATGTCCCTGCAATGGTGACTGTCAGAGAGCATTTTCTAGAATTTATTGACATTGATGAAACTACAGGAGCTGGTATGACAAATGTGCTTCTTAAAAAGCTGGAAGTTACGGGAATTGCAATAGCTGATATGAGAGGTGAGGACTACGATAATGGTGCCAACATGAGAGGAAAGAACAGAGGAGTGCAGACACAGATCCGAGAGTTAAACCCTCGAGCTTTTTTTGTCCCATGCAGTTCTCATTCATTGAACTTGGTGGTCAGCAATGCAGCATCAGCTACTAGTGAGGCTGTTGGATTTTTTAATGTAATTCAAAGCAGCTATGTATTTTTCTCTGCATCAACTCATCGATGGCAAATTTTGAAGCAACATCTGGGAACATCCTCTCTGACACTGAAACCACTGAGTGCCACACAATGGGAAAGTCGAGTGGAGGCGATAAAGCCTATCAAACACCAGATTGGGAAGATAGATGATGCCATAGTTGCCATTATGGAGGATAATGCTATGACAGGAACTGTTCATGGGAGAACAGTGGCAGAGGGAAATGGAATCACCAGAAACATACATAACTTCAAATTTCTGTGTGACTTAGTGTTGTGGCATGACATACTATTTGAAATAAATGTTGTAAGCAAGAAACTCCAAGGTGTTGACCTTGATATATCTGGAGCAATGGGACAACTGGACAAAGCAAAGTCAGACCTACAGTCTTACCTGTCAGATGAGGGATTTCAAAACATTCTGAAGAGTGCAAGAAGTTGGCAGAGGAACTTCACACTGAAGCTATTTTCCCACCCATTCAATAATAGAAGAGTCACCAAAGAAGAAGACATTTTGATTACAAGGCACGGGATAATCCCATAAGAGACCCCAAACAACAATTCAAAGTTGAATTCTTTAACCAGGTGCTAAATTGTGCAATACAGTCAGTTGAAGAACATTTCATGCAGCTCAAGGAACACAGCAGTATATTTGGGATGTTGTATGATATTCCAAAACTCCTCACTATACCTGAAGAAAACCTACACCAGCAATCCAGGGCACTAGAGACAGTGTTAACATGTGCGGTATTGATGCAAGAGATTTAGGTGATGGACTGAAAGCCCTTTCAAGATACATTCAGCAGGATCAACTCCAAAGGCTGTTCTGGAATATATGTGCACAAATAAGATGACCACCCTCTTTCCAAATGCTTTTGTTGCTCTGCGCATGCTTCTAACATTTCCTGTAACAGTTGCCTGTTGAGAACGCAGCTTTTCCAAGCTGAAGTTAATAAAAACACATCTACGCTCCACAATGACGCAGGAGAGGCTGGTGGGCCTTGCAACCATCTCAACAGAGCATGAGCTGGCCCAGACTGTGAACCTTCAGGAAGCAGTTCAAAGCTTTGCAACCAAGAAGGCACGGAAAGCACCACTTTGATTATTCAAACAGATAAAAATGCCAGTCTTTACTATGCAGACAAGAAAAGTTACATTTGCTGTTCAGGTGTTTGAAAGTTAAGTGTTACTTAAAATATTTGAACAAGGCATTTTAAGTTATTAGTTCTCCTTTATTGGGGTAGGTAGCAGAGCAGTACCATGAGAGGAGTAGAACAGGAAGAAGGCAGAATTGAGATCTTTCAAAGTTTTGGCCCAAGTGAGGTCATTTGAGCTCCCCACCTCAGGTGCCAAAATGTTGTGGGCCGGCCCTGACGTTAGTGCAGAGCTGGTGATGCTGCACAGGTTATATGAGATACTTATCATGTCTGTACAGTAAGATGCCCCTAAAGGGTATTAGGATTGGGTGGGACCAGTGAAGTTAGTCTTATAAGTCTTCGGACCAAATGACATTGCAGTACTTTTATATGTTATTGCTCTTTTCTGTCCATGAGGCAATATGGGAACATCCCAGCGATACAGAGGCAGCATTATCAAACGGTAATGCAATGTCCTGGTGCAATGTCATCACATCACAGATACATTGTGATTTCAGGTGGCAACATCTCCACATTCTCTTCATCTCTTTGTTGGGGTGGGGAGCAGAGAGAGAGAGAGCAGCATTGCAGAACTACCTATAGAGAAGTAATGCATTGACACTGCACAACAAACCACACCATCCTCGCATCCTCACTGCACGAGCAAACATATCAACACATGGTATTCCAAGTTCCACTGCATGGACAGACACACACACACCTCTCCACCCATCACAGCCAGACTTTCCTCTAACAGCTTTCTAATTCACAGTTGGCTTATCTTCCATCACCTCTCCCAATTCTCCTTTGAGTCTAGTTTATCTGGCTCATACTACCCTCTGCTGCATCATTCTATTCACGTTAGACTGGAAAAATAGAGGAACATTACTGACTAAAATGAAAATGTTTAAAACAAGAAAAACAGTGTGTGTTTTCGTGCTTTCAATGTCCCTTTCTTTATGCCTCTATTCCATTCTCTTTCTCACCTTGACCTCAATCGGACTAGTTACATGGGTGTGGGTTGCACAAGCAGGCCTGAAACTCTGCCTCAGTTTTCCCATCTGTAAAATGAGGATAATAATAATAATTCTTATTTATCTATCTCTTGAGAAATTTTTAGTTAACATATGGTAAGTGGTTTGAGGGTGACCAGTACTAAAATAAGTGTTTGGTATGGTAGTAGTATATTACATATGTACTGTCAGAAATTCAGCTGCCACCAGGCTTGGTCGCCTAGCAACCCAATGAATTCTGGTAGGATCAATAAGCCCTTATTAAGTGATCTTGCACCTTGCCTAGTCAGATGGGCCAACTGATCACCATTTAAGCCTTGAAGCAACAGCATCAGAGTGGCTGCTCAATGCATTCCACGCCTACAGCAGCACCAGACTGCTTCCAGTCCAGCCATTCCTCCACCCCTTTCCTGCTCCACTCCAGTCCAAGTCCTTGCCAACCTCTGTACTCCTGATACCTATCTCCTGGCACTTGTCTCCTGACCATGCCTCTGGTTCTCCCCTCTGATTCTACTCTGACAACTAGTTTCACACTGCCTACACCTTGGTGTGTGACACATACTCCTATGGAAATGACTCTGTATCCTTTCACTGTTAGAAAGACCATTCCAAATGGCAGCAGGGAATTCTCATGTAGATGAGTCAACTTTAATTGTCGTACATTGTACCAAGAACTATGCTGGAATATTTTGGCAAATCACTGAGGAACAGATTGTGGAAGGCTCTTATGATTGGCCTCATAGGTCACTAGGTATTGTTTATGTTGCCTGATTGGATTATAGGCAGGTTTCTGAAATATTTATGTGAATATTTGACCTTAAAATTCACTTTTGACAACTATCAGTGCCTGTAAAATGTGATCTCATAAATGTTCATGGGAAGTAAAGACAAGCAGGGAATGCAAGTATGGCCAAAGCAAATTTGTTTAAAAATGTGAATATTTGTTCACAAAACATTTCTGCAGTATTTGTCTAGGTGTAAATTATATGTATAGTTTGTAACAGCAAATTATTGTCTTCTTCAG
Organism: Mauremys reevesii; assembly: GCF_016161935.1. Classification (NCBI taxonomy): domain Eukaryota; kingdom Metazoa; phylum Chordata; order Testudines; family Geoemydidae; genus Mauremys; species Mauremys reevesii. The sequence goes on along the minus strand of NC_052624.1, from coordinate 67,317,717 downwards.
GTGTCCTATCAAAGTTACACCAAGACCTTGTTTCCCAATTCTCAGAATGCAGCATAGAGAGCAATATAATAAGGCCCCATTGACAAAAATATTCCTTGATTGCAAGGACCTTTGATATCTGAAAATGAATTTTCACTACACTAGAGGTGCACTTCAGCTCACTCTGCCAGGTGTTTGCATTACAGTGATAATTTACGGCACTTTGCCTGCTGCTGAATCTTGTCCCAAAATGGAAACACCAGTGTCTAAATATCCAGACCAACCAGAAGAAGTTGAACAAATAGTAGCACAGACTACCATTATAATGACCAATGCAGAGTGCCATGCCAAGCATGTAGCAGTCATCCTGACAGCTTTAAACCAGTAAAAGTTTCTAATCTGGCCAATAAAAAACCTCAGCTCTTCTCTTACAGATTCAAATCTTTCTTTTATTAACAGGCATGTCTATTATGTTAAAACTAAAATAAACACTCACCACAGCATCCTACCCTCCTCCTCACCCCCTACTACCCACACACATACACCAACAGACATATTAGTAAGGGCATATCTTCACTGCAGAGTTAACCCAGGCTATTTCTCAGGTGTTACCCCTGACCCAGCCCCATCCACACAAAAAAACCTCTATGCACAGTTTTGTGGTGCCTTCAGCCTAAACTAGCTGGCCCGTCCTGGGCTATAGACTAAAGCTTGACTGAGTTTTTCACTCAGGCTGGTAACCTACTCACTTTGCAGTGAGGACACAGTATAAATCACTCAAGTTCTGCTAGTCCTCCAGTGCCTTCCCACGATGCTCCCCATGCACCCAGAAACATAGACAAGTTCTCCCATAATGCATAATCATAGAGCGGCTCAGCTTACTGCAGCACAAAAGAACCATGAGATAAGCTCCAGAAATCCTAGCGCCTCACCCTGGTAAGTGCAGTGCCGGTGAGTACACAGTGCCTTAAGTGGTCATTGTCGTGTGGCCACTCATAGTTGACCTAGGCTAATCCAAGTGCTCAGACCTGAGTGCTGATTACCAGAGTTAACATGGCAGTGAAGATACACCCTAAAGCAGCCAATATTTGAAGTCAATTAGCACAGACAAAACCTGATTTCATATGTCTTGCCCCTTCCTTTTCAACCTAACTAATTGCTTTTCAGGTGCCTCCTTTTTTAATGGGGAGATACGATGGGCAGTGGTCTTAACAACTAAAATAAGAGAGCAAAGCTCCATCAGTGTCACTGAACTTGTTACACCATCAACATATTGATTGGATTGCTCTTACTTGAGGTCGCATGGGTGAGCAGATCATAGTTCAGGATAGAAAGCCAGAGAAAGAAAATGATGAATACTGCCTAATAAGAGACTTACTGTAAATAGTAATTCATTTAAGAAAGAGTTGTTTTCCCCTCCTAATGTTCTCAAGTCTCGAGCAATTGAAAAAACTCACACCTGATATCAAGGGTGATTTTGTTTTATGTAGAGTTCCTCTTCTCAGCAGTAATAATCCTTTGCCCAAACTTTTTCAAAAGTGACTAGCAAGATCAGAAAGCGCTGAGCACCCACCCTCTAAAAATCAGACCCCGTTAAGTAGTCTCAAATTGGGCAGTCAAAAATTGAGGCACTCAAAATCATTTAGTCACTTCTGAAAACATTGGCTTTTGTTGTTAGGTATAAATATTGACTGCCTACATATACTATTGTTGGATTGTTGTTGTTGTTGTTGTTTTTTAAATCACGGCAATAGTGAAAATAACAATTGGTCTGTCTGGGGTATATTTAAAGGGCCTGATTGTGTTCTCACACACACTTTACACTGGCATAACTCCATTGACTTCAGTGGAGTTATTCAATACTTAAACCAGTTTGATAGGTGAATCAAGGCTGGATCTTGGTCTGGTGTAAATCAGCCCAACTCCAAGATCTGACTGTCAGGTTCAATGTTTCCGTTTCTACAGGAAGTGTTTCAAAGCCTAGAAAAACGAATAGTCCCATAAGTATGGGTGTCTATGAGTTCTTACATGTAGAAATAAAAAATTGGGAATACGGGGTGTCTGGTAAACAGAAAATGGCCAGGCATTGTGCTGTTGCCATCACAATAGTTATTCTTTCCTTTCAGACATTGCTCTGCTTTTCCAGTGCAGGCCTGGCATAGAACAGGCTGACAGCAGCAGTATCTGCTTTGCTTTCTTAAAAGAACTTGTAAGTATAGTATGGTAACTTGTCAGCAGCAAGTTGGGAGTTTTATTCATAGTTTGCTAGAAGACGCATTAAATAGCCAAATCAGTCTAGAGATCAGCTCTGCAGTAATGTTCTTATTCCAAGCCTGGGCAGATGTGTGATTCCTTGCTTTAATGGCCACGCTTCCAAAGACACTCATATTCTAAGTCCTATCTGGAGTGTTATTGATGCTTTAGTTTGCCCATGCTATACAGGTACCCTAGGAAGTCACCGTAGGGCAGCCTTCACAAAGAGATTTATATAGTCAAGTTCTCCAAACCATTAGACATACGTATCCTTCTTATTTCCATTGACTTCAGGGTTCTGTGGCTTTTTTATCGGTGCAGCTGCCGAGATTATTGTGAAATTAATTCTGCTCTCAATGTGTATAGACAGAGCTTTGCAAGAAACAACACACAAAAATAAGATGTATTTTGTCTTTCCCCACCTGCTGCTGTGCTAACACTATATGATTTTTACTATCAGTGCAACTTGTGATTATGTAGTGATAAGCAATCCACACTCGATATGCCATCTTATTAGGCAGTGTTAAATTGTTACAGTTTGCTTTGCTGAGTTTAAATAATCCCTGGCAGAAAAACTCGCTGAACCCAGAATGCTGAAATAAAAAACAAATAAGGACTGAACTATGGCAATTAGCCCTGGACTGCCCCTGGAAGAGCACAGTCTGTATGGTGCTGCTCCAGGTGCATAGGGAGGGTATGCATTTTACAACATCCACTAGCCTAGTATCACAGGCTATTCCCTTCACCATGCTGGTCTGGTCCATGGGGCAATGCAGAGAACTGTGGGACCATCACTCCACTTCCACCCTGCCCTTTCGGCTTCCTTCATCCGGTGTGGAGTCCCTGTGCTCCTCAGAGTGCAAAGAACATAGGACTGCTTTTCTTTTTTAAATCTCTTCCCTCACTCAACTACCTTATCTTTTTCTAGTAGCCAAGCACCAGTAGAAATGGCCGCCACCACTGCTAGGAAAGTCCAACAAATGACAAATGAACAAATGACGGAGTAACAAACTAAGTTGCAGTGAGGCAAGCAAAATCCTTGTTTGCACTAATTCATAGCTCTGCGCTAGAGACAGAACTTGGCCCGTTAGCAGGAACCCCCACCAAATGTGCTCATCCCACAATGTTAAGCCACCCTTACCACCAACCCTCACCATTTCAGATGCCCACACTTCCAGCTTTCTTCTCCAAGCATTCCTCCAGCTTCTGTGAGGCAGTTATGTAGAAAGAAAGATGGCATGTTCAAATTGCAAATGAATTGAATTAATTAAAATTGAATTGAATCTAAAAATGAACACAGAGGCTATGGAACTGATTTCATAATTCCATTTCATTCTAATTCCCTTACCCTTCCCATTGTTTCAATTTAGATGACCTACCACTGAATCTTCAATGCTGTACTGGCATGTCACTGAAACCAGGATTTCCTTGCTGCAGAATTTAGGCCCAGCTCACCCTGGAGGACAGTAATATGTCCCAATCCATCATAGCATAGCAATTAAGCACGTGCCAACTGTGAGTTAGAGCTGGGTGACATTTTTTGCACAGACCTTTTGGGGGGGGGAATACAGATTCAGTAACAGCAAAACATTCCATGAATTCATGTTGACTTCTCCAGATTGTCCATTTTTTAAAAAACTCATTTTTTAATAAAGAGTGTACAAAATTTTAAACAGAAACATTTCAACGTTTTAATTTGAAGCGATTTTTTGTTTCAAAATATTCCTTTAATTTTATATTTAAAACTTTCAAAAATGGATTGTCAAAAAAAACCCCATTTAATTTAACCCCCAAAAAGGGTTTTTTTATTTTTCAATTCACCAAAAAATATTTGAAAAATTTCTGGGTTTGGTCTAATGCAATTTTTTTTTACTTTTCAATACTGCCAATGAACCAAAAAAACCATTATTCACCAAGCTCTTCTTTAAGCAAGTGAGCAGTCCCATTATGTTGACTGAGCATGCTAAAAGATAAGCACAAGCTTATATGCTTTGCTGGATAAAGGGCATAGTCTGCTGGAAATAAGGTTAAAAACTTGCCAGTACGTAAGAGTTTAAAGAAAAAAAGAAAAACAGAAAAGAAATCCTAGAAATCCTACATTATTTCTGATTTCCATGCTCTGTTAATCACGGGGAGAAGCTGGATCCTGGTATCTTGGTGCTATGAAGTATTGATGTGTGGACAAGATTGGGTGTTGAGAGTGGAAGCATCAGGGAGCCCTGACGTACTAATAACAAGGCACAGTGGGTTCTGAGTACTGGCAGATGAGATAAGAGAGTGATAGCTGGGATGAGTATACCAATGGCTTAGAGTGGAAATGTACTAACATCTGGGAGCAGTGGTAGATTTATTCTCTCCATCTATAACCATAATGGACACTTGTCTAGTACTCTTGCACCTTTACAGTAGAATAAAATTTACAATAGCAGGTACAATCAATAAATATAATTAAATAGGCTGCCCGCCAATCCTAATAACTGTTCACAAAAAATAAACATTGTGATCACAGAAATCCCGGATATCCACTTATAGCCACTCCCACCCCTGGCTCTTTCTCAAATGCCCAGGAAAGCAGAGGAGCTTTGTCCAGAAAAGAGAAGCAAGTTCTAGAACCAAGAGACCCTCACAGAAAAAGCCTCATTGGCAACTTCCTTTCTTTTGTAGCAAAGGAGCTAGGTTGGTCTCAATTATAGCAGTATAGCATAGAGAGATAGGTGATCGCTCCAATCACTGAGCCCCAAGGCAACACCTTAGACTCCATCCCTATACCGACAGGAAGACAATGCCAATTCTGTAGTATCCACTCTATGTGCTCTCAGGCCAAAGCACCACTCAACACATGGTCAGCCTCATTGCGTACCAGCTTCACTCTTCAAGTGACCTCAAGATGTAGCCCCATGTAAAACACAGTAGTCTGGTCTAAAGGTGACAAAGGCATGGATATTGGTAAGAAGGTCCTCATCCTGTAGAAGTGGTCATACTCATCTAATGGGTACAGAGGATA